>NC_065515.1:1611661-1635218 GCF_006386435.1 Epinephelus moara
AGTGGAGACTGTGTGTGTGTGTTCATGGTGATGAAGGAACATGTGACACAGTGACACAGTATGGCTCGCTGGTGTTAACAACAGTGGAGGAAGAGGAGTCATCAGGCCGTACTTTATATTTGATATGATGTATGTGAGTGTGCTGTGTGTTAGGTGGACAGGTGTATGGACAGAGTGTGTGTACAGTTAATGCCCTCCCCTCCCCTCTGCTCCGCTCTGTCTGAACCTAAAGGATCCTGTTAAACAAAGTGAGCATTGTTTCTCTCTGCTCTGTGCCGTGGCTCTTTGCCAGCTGAGGCTCAGTATCAAACAGACGCTGCTGGTTTCTACATATGCTCCCTCTCTCCCTCTGTACTGACACAGAAACACTGAGGCAGCAACAGAAACAGATTTTTGCTCTCTTTAAACACAACCATGATGCTCTACATACTGTTTCAGTTGCTCCTTCCTCGACGGGGACTTGAGGAGATTTGTGAAGTGGGAGCAGCTGCTGTTTGCAGAAGTATTTGTCCTCTCTGTGAGGAGGTACCACAGACTGATTTTACCAGAAGCTGGAGTTGTTGTGTACAGCAGGTCAGCAGAGCATTCACAAATCACGAGGTCTTCTGACTTCTGGAACTTCAGATTTGACTTCACTCACTCAGTGTATACTGACTTTACCCCCCACTGCCTGTTCAGCATTTATACACTGTGTATAAACACTGATTAAATGATAGTGAACACAGTTACAGCTCCAGTCTGTAGGAGTTAGGGGGATGTATTGGCAGAAATGGAAAACAGCCGTTTATATCTAGATATGGGGCAGGTCCTGGTCTGTGGAGGTCGCCATGTTTCTACAGTAGCTCAGAACAGACAAACCTCACACTGGCTCTAGATAGAGACATTCAGGTTTTTGTGTCGGTCACAGTGACGTGCAGCAATAAAAAAACACTGATTTTTGTAAGGTGAAACGTCTTTATTCAGAGTCTCCTGGTTGAAATCAGCTGGTGTGTTTGTTTCTGAGAGGAAGAGACTCTGAGGATAATTCAGCTCCTCAACAATGAACACTGGAGGAATTCTCACCAGGAGAAGTTTCAGCTGGTTGCCGTCTACAATGCTCACCGCAAGACACCACTAAAATTTCCTATATCATACACACTGTTTCTTTAATCTTACTATGTAATGACGAAAACTCTGTGTGTGTGTGTCTGTTCCATGTTTTTCTCCTCACTGACTTGGTCAATCCATGTGAAATTTGGCACAGTGGTAGAGGGTCATGGGAGGATGCCAATGAAGCAATATTACATCAATTGGCCAAAGGGGGGCGCTATGGCAACCAACTGAAATGTCAAACTTTGAATGGGCATATCTCATGCCCCGTATGTCGTAGAGACATGAAACTTTGCACAGAGATGCCTCTCCTCATGAGGAACACATTTGCCTCAAGAACCCATAACTTCCGCTTATATAGATTTTCCGCCATTTTGAATTTTTTGAAAAACACTTCAAATGGATCTCTTCCTAGGAAGTTTGAGCGATCTGCATGAAACTGGGTGAACATAATCTAGGGAGCAATATCTAAAGTTCCCTCTTGGCAAAAGTTGGAAAACTTACTAAAACTGAGCTTCTATAAGGCAATGAATATTGCGGAGGGCGTGGCTCATCACATAAAGGTGTATAACATCTCAAGGGTTTCACCCATCACCACGCAACTTTGTAGGCATATGACCACACATAATCTGAGGGGACCCCTCCATTATTGACCCCATCAAACAAAATGGGGGCGCTAGAGAGCTCATTTCTTATCTAGGCCTAACCGCCATATGGATTTTTACTAACCTTGGTAGATATGTAGAACAGGACGCCTCAAGGTGACTGGAGAAATTTAACTCTAATTGGCAACTGGGTGGCGCTATAACAACAGAAAAACACACACATAACTAGAGGGGCACTCAGAGAGCGCAGACCTCCACCAAGGCCAGAGGTCCAGTCTAATATGATCTGCAAATCTGCGAATGCCACCGCTACATGTATATTTACAAACTATTAGAGTGACACCAAAACATGTTTGTGTGCAGCTGAAGGCTCAACAGCTGTGCATTTATTATGTACTAATGGATTACAATTATTTAATTTTGAGAGTATAATCAGCTGAATGATATATGTGTATTTATGTTTCTGTGGCCATGCCTTCATTTGAGTAAACGTTTGAGCAGCTCCATGTGCAGGTGGCTCCAGAGGGTTACTGCTACCTGTGAACATGGATAGTGACATGAACATTTTAGTAGAAATCTTGGACTTAAATATTTTCTTACCTGAATTTGTTCCTGCTCTGCGAACAAATGTAGACCTGCCTCAGACCATTCCTACGCACAAATGATGAGGGCCTCAGTGGTTGAGTATTTCCATTTTCTGCTCCTTTATACTTGTACAAGACATCTCATTTTTACCAATTCTTTTTGTATATAACGCAGGAAGAGTAAAAGCAATAGGAAACAGAGTGATTTGGTGCATGGCTCTGCAGAGGACAGTATTCTGTGGTGGCCCTGTGTTTCGTCACATTGGCAAAGGAGCCTAAACTAGCGCGTTCAGCTGGGTGTCATATTTCCATCAGTGACGATTGGAGCTGGAGCTGATAAGTTATTCTGAAACGGGCCATTCTGCATCATGAGTACTTTTATTTTTGGTACTTGATGCTAATTCATTTCTGCTTTTGTTTAAATCAGATTTTGAATGAAGAACTTTTACTTAACAGAGTATCTGCGCTACTTTTACGTACGTAACATACCCGAGTCCTTCTTTCACCACTGAGAGCCAATCAGAGTCCAGCTTTGAGTGCAGCAGAGGTTTTAGTCTGAAACTGATTTTTTTTTTTTTTAAATTTAGCTCTGGAAATAACTTTGAATATAAATGACTCGAACAAAGACACATTTTAATGACGTCTGTTGTTAAACTAGTCTGATCAGATATTTGTGTATCTGCGAGATAAAAATAACTGTTTTCAGTGAGAGACGGCGTCTGTAGTTTCACTGTGTGTGTGTGTGTGTGTGTGTGCGTGCGTGCGTGCGTGCGTGCGTGCGTGCGTGCGTGCGTGCGTGCGTGCGTGTGTTGATGTGTGTATGTCTGTGGTTTTACAGCCTCGCTCTTTTGTGATTGTAACAGAAACAAAAAAAAAAAATGGAAACAGAATCCAGAAACACCATCTGGTATTTGGGAGCTGTGTGTGTGTGTGTGTGTGTGTGTGTGTGTGTTGCGTGCCACACAGTTCTTGGTCTGCAGCCACTCGGTGTTTGGCTGCCAGCAGAGGTGTCAGTCTTCATTTAAAGGGAGGCAGCAGCTCTGGGTGTTTGCTGTTTACGCGATTGGCAGAAATGGATTTTTGCCATTTTTTTTCTTCCTGCGTAAATATCACCTGTTCTGTCACACGGCCATCAGAGGAGCTTCAGAAGATTTAGCTTCTTCACACACACACTTTGTTGGCACCTCTATACTTGTGAGGACTCTTATTCACATGATACATTTCCAGTTTTGGAATGTAACTAAGTACATTTACTCAAATACTGTACTGGAGTGCATATTGGAGGTACTTGCAGGGTCCGAATTAACACCTGCCAAGCGCTACATGCAGGTTGATTTTCTGTTTGCTGAGTAAATTTCAGCACGCTGTCCGCCACACTGACGGGTACATTTTTGTACCAAAGTAGTCACGTGGTTAAAACAACTATGGCGAGAGTTTCTGCAAAGCTTTCATGTCATTCTTCTTCTGTCGGTGATGAGTTTCACGTTCACACAGCCACAGTGACATCATGGTGCATTCAGGTACACCTTGTAAACTTGTTTTTGTTTTCCTTTGTTGAACATTTGTCATTACTTTCTCATTGTTTTACTACAGCATTTATTAATTTCCCATTCATTTCTATAGAGGCAGGTTTTAGAGATTCTATTTAACACTTTCCCTGCCAGAGTATTTCTTTTAAGTTGCCAGCCACCTCCAGCATTTTTGATCATATTCACTGATCTTTCAAGACTCACAGAATAATTTGTTCTGTGAATATGTAAACAGTGTATACATGAAAGTAAAGAAGAGACCTTCTGTTTTAAAACACACACAAAAAAAACATTTTATTTTATCTTATTTCTTTTTTATCAACACTTAAATTTGTGCATTTTCATAAAAAACAAAAAACATTTCGGACAAAAAGCTGAGAAAAATGCATTCTTGTCATTTTCGCGTATAAAATCAGTTTCACATTTACATTTTTTTTTTCTCTTTTCCCAACATCAATTTGAATGACTGAATGATGTATAGCAGTTCCATTGTCTCCATCTCCTCTGTGGGCGTCTTGTCTGTGTGACGCTGTCATGGTCATGAGGTTCCCGTTTCGTCCCACCAAACTCGTTTGCTTCTTCGTCCAAATCGGATTCAGATTATTGATCAAATCAGGAAGTGTCAGAGTCTGAGTGCATCAACATCTCCACGGCTTGTGCAACTGTAAACTGTTCCGTCTGCACCAGGCCAACAAACCCCAGACTTTCACCAAGGAGTCCAGTGTTCACTTCCTGTATGAATGTAGAGCCAAACCATGATGATTTTTTCTAAACCCAACCATGTGACGTCCCAGCATTGGTTGCAGCAACCCAGAACGCCCACAGCAGACACAGCAGGATACCTAGCGCGTAATATGTAGATGTGAAAGTCCACTGACAAAGGAGCAGTATTACTGTCAGGGCGTTTAGTTTTCATCTGCCAGCTTGCTTAAAATGTGACCGTGGAGCCATAACGGACCTGTTAATGAGTCGCCAAAAGTAGAAACCAAGAAAGAACCTCTGGGGAGCAGCAGGAATGTCCAAACCTGGAACAAACAATCCTCACACGCTGCCGTGATGGAGGCAAAATATTCAGCAGAAGAGTCAGAAACACTGACATGAGATATAAAACACCTCTCTGAACTTTGTGTGTGATGTAAGAAGTGGATTCAGACTTCCTGTCAGTGTGTTGTGGACTGTAAGAGAGCAGGATCAACCCTCTCATTCACTCAGAGAGAAGACGCCTGTGAAGCACACAGCCTGGTGTGCTCTAACAGGTGTGTGAACATTACATTCTCAGATACACGAGTGCAGGTTGTTCAGACACGACTACACGTTAACGTCTTCGTCCTAATTAATTATTTCCTATCAGAGGGCAGCAGCTGTGGAGCGCAGTGAAATGTCCCTTTAATCCCATCAGCGTGAGGCTGCAGCACGACGCTGCAGTGAGCATTTCTAACCTATTAATGCTTTAATAGCAATCGGAGTGATTAAACAATCAGACAAATGGAGATAAAATCAAGAGTGCTACTTAGCTGATTCTGATTAGAGGCTGCAGGGATTATGTGAAGCAGCCAGATGTTTGCACATCAGCATCAGTGTGATTAGAGGGCAGCGGTCAGTGTGACGGGAACATGGACTCACTGTGATCCAGAAACAAGAGGCCACCAGCGTGCAGAGCAGGAACACATGCAGCTGACAGAAAGAATAAAGCTGCACAATCAGTACTTTATATTAACAGTCACTGATACGACTTTGAGATGTAAATTATCATCTTACTCTGCAGACTTTTTAACACTGGTGGAGGAAGTATTACAATCTTTTATTCAAAGCATTCAGTCATTCAAAAATATAATGTCTGTTTTCTTTAGCGTAAAAATCACCTGAAAATAGAAATCGTGTTTTTATTACCTTAGATCGAGTCGTTTATATCTACATAGGAAGCAGGTCCTTGTCCACAGAGATCACCATGTTACACTGCCATGTTTCTACAGTAGCCCAGAACGGACAAACCAAACACTGGCTCTAGATAGAGACATTCTTGTTTTCGTGTTGACCACCTTAGTTAGCAGTAAACATGAAACGTCTTTATTCAGTGTTAAAATCAGCTGGTCTGTTTGTTCTGTAGAGGAAGAGACCTCTGTGGATAATTCATCTCTTGGTAAAAAACCTTCTGAACATTGAACACTGAAGTTTCAAGTGGTTGCAATCTGCAGAAACTCTTCACAGTGCTCCTTAAAATAAAAGTACTTATACGACACTGAAAATACTCTGTTACAAGTAAAGGTCCTGCATTGAGAATGTCACATGAGTACAAGTATGTAAGTATAATCAGGAGCGTGTGCTTTAAGTACTCAGACATCCTTTAAACGTGAGCGTACAGAGCCTGTGGGAAGTCCAAACTCTTGTCTTTTATGTGTTTAATTTAGTTATTGAAGAAACATTTCACCTGCAAAGTTTGTGTATCAGTTACTCACTGCATATTACGTAGAGTTCGTGAAGAAAAGGTTTTTCTCCCATGCCTCCACAGTGGACAAAGAATCCAAAGAAACATTTTCGATGAATTGAAGTGAATGTTGACCACATTTAACAACAGCAAAACAACATCTAAACATCCATTTACAAACTCTCACACAGCTCATGCAGTTTAATCCAAGTCTCATTTGTCCAGTCGTCAGGAATGTGTGTTTGGGGAGTACTGATTAGAGATGCACTGATCCAGCTTTCTCAGTTTCGATACCGATCCCGATGCTGTGGCTTTGAGTATCAGCTGATACCCGATACCGATCTGATACCATGGTTGACCTAAAAAGCTATATACCTTTACATGTAGAACAGAAAAGCAGTTGAAATAGTGTGAAATACCTCCACACAGCAGATTCTCTCCTTCGCTCCATGACGTATGACATAGTTGCGTCGCAATAAGGATTGCCTCAGGTATAGGTTGCATTTTCCAATACACGATCCATCTGTTTTGATGAAATCGGGGCCGATATTCGATCCAGATATCGGATCGGTGCATCCCTAGTGTTGATCATACAACTAAAGATGAAGGTCCTCTGCTGTGTGCCTGTTTATGGAGTTAGATTTGTGTCTTTATTACATGCGAGAAAATAAATGATATGAGAGAAAAAAAATGTTTGAGAGAAAAAAATATTTGAGAGAAAAGATATTTGAGAGATAGCAAAAAATAATAATATTTGAGACTAAAAAAAGTTTTGAGAGAAAGTATTTTGTCATAGAATCGTCTTGGGAGTCGAATTCAACTGAATCATTCATCATCTGTGTCGTCATCTTACCCAAACATTGGAGTCTCCGCTCCCAAATAACGCAGCGCATCTGTGACAGTGAATCCACCATGGTGGACGAATGATTCAGTTGAATTCGACTCCCAAGATGATCCTCACCCAGCTGTCAATTCGATTGAGACTGGCCAATAGGAACGTGGCCCCACCCATGACATTATTTTCGCAGCGAAAGCAAAATCCTGACACGAGAGCAAAGACTTAGGTTTTGAGAGAGAGAAGAAAAATGTTTTGAGAGAAACATTTTTTTGAGAGAGAAAATGTTTTCACACTGATAGCAAAAAAATAATATTTGAGAGTAAAGAAAAGTTTTTTGAGAGTTTTTTTCTCGGAAATCATTTTTTAAATCTCACATTATTTTTTTTATATTCTATGACAAAATACTTTCCCTCAAAACTTTTTAGTCTCAAATATTATTACTTTTTGCTATCAGTGTGAAAACTTTTTCCATCAGATATTTTTTTTCTCTCATATCATTTATTTTCTGGCATGTAATAAAAACACAAATCTAACTCCATACCTGTTGTGCTGTGTCTAGGCTAAAAAGTTGCACATGAACACATCATAAAGACAACAGCCGATGGCCAACCAGCACGTATGTTCTGTTCCTATGTGAGAGGAAATAACTCTGTGATTGTCATTCAAAAAGGGAAACAGGAAGACCGTCTTGACGCTAGTTAGCAAGTTAGCATGTTAACAACATAATCCAGTGTTAAAAGAACGGAGCATATTTAACATGCAGCAGTGAACGATAACACAAACCACCAGGAAACGTTTCAGCTAAAGAGAAAATAATCTGACCTCATATAACAAGTTTGTTTCCCGTGCTGCCAGACTGGCTCACTAGCATCAAGACGCTCTTCCTGTTTTCCTGTTTTAATGACGATCACGGACTATCACGTCTGCTGGTGTGAAGAGTTATTTCCTCTCTCGCAGGCGCAGAACGTACGTGCTGGTTGGCCGTCGTCTGTTGTCTTTATGGTGTGTTCATGTGCAACTTTTTGACCGAGACAAAGGCGACGTCAGGCGACGAGGCAGAGGACCTTTGTCGCTGCTAGCTCTCTGAAGTCAGTTTAATGTGTCTGGGCCTTAAGATTTAATATGTTCACAGCTGCTCTGTTTCCAGGAAAAACCCCAAACCTCAAACTACACTAATGAAGTAATTTGGAGGTAAAAAAAGATCAAGATATCTCAGCTGCCAAATTGACAGTTTTTAGATGTTTATGTAAAAATGTTTCAACAACATTTCAGTGACTGTTGTTTCAAGGTTACAGTAGTGATGTGTTACCCATGTAAAAACAGTAACTGTTACTCCTTTCACTTTCTTTGTGTCTGCATGAAGAGAAGCAGAGCAGTCAGCGCAGGATTTTTAGTCTTTGTGAGTGCTGAAAATATTCTAGTGAAGCATCTTTATCTCAGCAGCATCACCTGACCGCTCGCTGGCACACACAGTGTAAAGTTTAAGGAGCGCAGGAATGTAACGATCTGTGCGGTTATTAATTGACGATCTTCCCAGCTACACGTTTAATCTCCATGTGAAGACAGATTAATTAGCATGAAATTATTTTTAGAGGAGTATGCTGCAGAAACGGTGTCACAGTGGCACCATATGTTTGGACATCAGAGAGCCGTTTAACAGCATCCAAAAAAAAAGGGATGTGAAGGAGTGTTTGTCAGCATCTACCTCCAAGGACTCGTTCATTAGCAGTAATGTGGAGTGATCACCTCTTTATCAGTGTGTGTACAAACTCTCAGGTTTGTCCCGTGGCCAGACCCCCCCCCCCCCAACAACACTCCCCCCTCCCTCATCTAATTAAGTTGATTCAGAGCTGTGCCTGTGTGCGTGCAGGTCCCCATTACTTACGGCTGTCCGGTCCGGGGCGCCTGCCGACCCCGCCGAGCCTGTCGCCATGTTGTGCCAACGCCTCCGACAGGGGGAGCCGCTGACCCCGCAACCCTCCCATACCCTCACCCAACAGGGGGAGGCGAGGACGAACAGCTGGTGGGGGCATCAAGGGAGACCTCGTCCTGCTACACACACACACAGGAAACACCCGCTCACTGGGAGTCAGTCCTCTCCATTCCTTTAATCTGGTGGGGCTCAACATGGGGTCCCAGGACCTCCAGGGGTCCTTGAGAGGGTTCTAGGGGGTCATGGACTTTTTACCTGTTCAGGATCTGCAAACTCTGCTGTGTTGTTTTCTGCAGTGGGGGAAAGAAACTAAGTACATTTACTCAAGTAATGTACCTATTTACAATTTTGAGATGCTTGCACCTCCAGTCCAGTGTGTCAGATTTAGGGGTTTTAACCAGTGTTCATTGTTCAGGAGGTTTTTTACCAGGAGCTGAATTATCAACTCATCCTCACTGCGACCTCGTCACATGTCCACGTTTGTACTGACTGTTTTCAAAATACACTTCTGTTTTCACAGGAAATGTACAGTTTGCATACAGTCTCTTTCAAAATAAAAGCACTACGTCAGGGATTGCGCCATGAACAGCAGCTGATTTAACTGAGACATCGACAGCTTCTCCAGCCATAATTGTGCCCCCAAACCGTGTGTTTTATGTTTAAGCCATAACGTGATCTCTTCCGAACCATAACCAAGTTTTTTTTCTGCCTAAACCACATGATGACCACTGCATCGCTGTAGCATAAAGTTTCAACACATTTGCTGTATAATTACATACAAATCCCAATTGTTTTCCGTCAGCTGGGTTGTCTGGGATGGTTTCACACCTGTAATTTTGGTTCTGATCAACCTGAAAAGTAAGAAAGTCTGGACCAAATAAAATGACGTAGGTGTGAAAGGGCCCTTAAGCACAAACACCATACCTCAATCATTTCCAAGTCTTTCAGTCGCACAACCACAGTTTATCTACAGCAGCCACAGTGTCCATGCACACATACTGTAGGAAGAAATGATTGTAAGAATGTTGGCATTAAAAATAATTGTTGGTTCTGCAGAATCGTCTGATATCTGGTGATAGGGTTGCTACCCTCCTACCTCCCCCTCCCCCCTCTCAGAGCAGCAGGAGGCCCCTCTCTCCTCCCTGCCAGCCGGGCAGCGTGGAGGGCAGAGGGGGCACAGAGGAGCCCCGTGCTGCCTGATGGCGGTCAGGACAGGCCGGGCTCGGCTACAGATGTGATGCCAGCTTTTGCCAGGGGTCACCTTGGAGAGGCCGATGGCAGCATGTCCACCCCCTCCTCACCCACCCCACCCCCCAGCACTACAGCTGGCTCCCTGCTTAATCCGCCACAGGAGGGGGGGACAGGACAGGAGGCCACACAGGCCGTTACACGCTCTCTACATACAGTTACTGTGTGTCTGTGGGAAAAAACGAAAATACTGAATCAATCAGAAGTACAAAGTCACATTTCACTGACAGGGATGTAGTGGTGGTACTAATCAAGTATACTTAACTAAAGGTTTTAGCCGTTGTCTCAGTTGTCTATGAAAATCAATCTACAGAGAAACAAGCTGTTTCTCGTTCTTCAACTTAGATGCTCACTAGCATCAAGACGCTCTTCCTGTTTTCCTGTTTTAATGACGATCACAGACTGTCACCGTCTGCTGGTGTGGAGAGTTATTTCCTCTCATGCAGGCGCAGAACGTACGTGCTGGGTGACCATCGGCTGTCGTCTTTATGGTGTGTTCATGTGCAACTTTTTGTCACTGCTAGCTCTCTGAAGTCAGTCCTTCACCTTGGATATAGTCTTTTTTTCACATTGGAAGAATGCTTCTCAAATGATTCAGTAGTCAAACACAGAAAAAAAAAATAGTGAGTTTGTAAAATGCAAAATATTCGTACAAATACTCACATTTAACAACCAAGTTTCCATCCAAATGTGGCACAAATGTGACCAATGGTTTTCTTGTTTGTTGGTCTTGAAGAGCGGTCTGCAGCTTGGCAGGTGACACGCCATCCACCATCCCCTCCACCACCTGATGACAGAGTCAGCTCATACACTGCGTCACTTTAAAAACATTGATAATATATGTATGAAACGTACAAAGGTAACAAGGTTTGCAGAAATGCACAATGCCAACATTTTCTTTTGACAACTGGACTGCGTCGGACCACGAGGATGCCTCAAAGGAAAATCAAATATATTTAACAGTGGTGTTAAATATATTTAGTACTACTCCGTAAGAAGTGGACTTGAACACTTCCTCTGTCAGTGTCTGAGAGTCAGAAGAAATAAACTGACTGTAACAGACACACTCAGGCGTCCGTCCAGCTCCGGTGTGGCCTGCAGAAGGTGAAGCTACAGATCTGCTTTTCCAAACTGGATCCATCCTCTCTGCTAATCAGCCGTACATCTGCACGTCCCTAATTGTTTCCATCTTCTCTTCCTGATTCTCTCCACGCTGAGGGCTTTAACAGGCCGATTCTGGTTTCAGTGCAGGAACATGGAGAGGCTTTACTCTGTGGACGTGAAACAATCCGCTTACACAACCTGCAGCCATTAACAGATCAACTGAAGGATATTACATTTCTGCTTCAGACTGTGTGTTTCCGATACATTGGTATTGATAAATCGCTCAGCCTCATCCTCTTGATTACACAATTATACTGAAACTGATAAATACCAGACTGCTTCTCTGATTGGTCCTGATTCTAATGAATTTGTGGCCAAATTCCACAAACCACGCATCTCCGAGTTTAATAATTATTTTAAAAATGTTACAGATTAGGAGGATTTATGTGAGCACATTCTCTCAGGCTCATAAATCCTTTTCAAAACCAACTTAGATTATTTAAAACATGTAGCGTTTCCAATCTCAAAAGAAATAAAAGCTGACAACCATTTTCATTCGACAGTGATTGACTTTAGAGCTTTCCACCCACACATAAGGAACACAATGACAATTTGAACTTTTTTCTCAGAATAACAAATTTAAGAAGCATATTTTTTCCTAAATCTCTGCAAAAATATGTGGGTAATAATGAAATGCAGCTGCAGCAGAATCAGGTTTATTGCCGTGTAGGTTTGATTCATAACAAACACAATCAGAGAAAAGGAAAAGAAAGTAAAGAACATAAAGAAATTTACAAAAAAAAAGTGAAATAATATATAATATTATTTATATAATAATAATATCTGCATTTAATAAAAAAGAGCAGCACAGTGCTTGAACCGTCCTCTAAAGGTCTGTATCAGTGAAGTTAAACAGGAAAAAGCCGAGGCTTTAGTATCCACAGTGTTTCCAGTGAGGCCGTTACCGATGCAGTTCAGCGATCGAGCAGGTACAGCTGCAGGTGAGCGAGGCCTCGGACAGGACGGGTTGAAACCAGAGAGGACTGTGGGAGCTTGCTGCTGATGGTCGACTGGAAGCATTAATGAAGCAGATTAGGTGTCCTGGCGTGGCCCTGCAGGCCCGCTGAGGCCTCAGCCTCCACACTCTGAACAACAACGCTCCTCTGCGTGAACCACCTCAGGGTTCTTCAGGCTCAGACCACAGAAAAGTTTCTACTGAGAACCTTTAAGGTGCTCTGAGCAGTGGTTTAAGGCTCCAGGTTTTACAAACCATCTCTGATGAATGTAGTGTAGATGTAGTTACACAAGTAACTTGTCTGTAGTTGTATTTTAAGTGGGGTATGGACTCATGCAGGGTGGCATGTAGGGCTGCAAATTTCTGGTCCGATGGTCGGTTGATTGGTCGATGTACTCTTTTTGGACCTAAGACCTATTATTATGTCCTGGTTGGACAGTCGCTGGTGTTTCTTCACAAAGGATGTGTGTCCACCAAAGCTTTTCTCTTCCCAGCTGAAAACGACAGCTGTTGTTGTTCAGCACTTGTGTTTGTGACGTTTGGCCTTTGCTGCGTTTGTCCCGCCCCTTCCCCATTATGATTGGACAGCTGGTGAAAGTGACAAGCGCAGTGTTTTAGCCAAAGTTAAACATTTTTCAAATCTCAATTTAAAAAAAAAAAAGGATAAATGATCAGGAAGACTTCAGTGTTGGAGTTGTTATAGGTTTATTCTACAGAGTCTCCAAAAAGTCACCACAGTTCAAGGCTGGATTATGAAGCTTCTGATACGATCACACCGGAGCTCTTGTTGTTGCGGCAAGATGGGTAAAAATACTAAGTCTGTCTCTCACATGCAGCGTTACAGAGATATTCAACATTAGTAATGTTATGTTGTATGTGACATCATTAACCCTAGAGTTAACCTCCGATTTTTCTCCTCAGTCCCGCTCAGCGTTCAGTGGTGAGACAGACTCACAGGTAGCTCAGCTAGAAAAGTGTTTTAGATAATATTACATCAGAGATCACTTTTATTTTTTCACTTGAGGCTCAGTGATTTTCTTTGGTTGAAAAAAGCCAAAGTGGTATGAAGTACATATCTGCCCCCACTACTTATACCTACTTTATTTACAGTTTCTTACATTCCTTCAAAAAATAAGCTCTGTTCAAGATTCAGAGCATGTGAGTTGTCTGCTGAGGCGGCAGAGCTGGCAGCTAGCAGCTACGGGTGCTAGCTCCATAAACAGCGCTACACGATGGCAACAGGTTGGACCACTTCTGTGACGACGCCATCCTGATATCAGCATTAACTACTGTATAAGTGCAGTGCAAAGACTTAATTCTCTGCTCAGGGCGCCATTACTCCATAATATCTTTACATAGCAAGTAGTGGTTTGCAGCTGTATTAATTCTCTTTAATTTAAAAGATAAATAGACTCACTAGTCACAACAAAACAGAGTGGCACCTTGGAAGTGTAACATAAAGCTTCCAAACTTTATTCTTGTAAAGAAATTTTACCTGCTAAAGTGGACTCCAAACAAAGAAACCACCGCACATTCAAAAACTACAGTCACAACAAAATTAAAATAAATGAGCTTGTGTGGACAAAATTTTGCAAAACTTCAAATCAACAAAGCAAAACACAAATTAAGGTCCCACCCCCGACCAGGCAGAGAGCCAATCATACAGTGTTGAACTGTTTGGGAAGGTGATGTAAGCAAATCTGCATTGTTGCGACCACTCAAACCACTTCAGACCTCTTCTGTGGTTAAGGTGGTAGAGAAGTCAAACGACCATCCTTCATGGCCAGATGAACCTGTTAGGGGGCCCTGGGGCAAAACTTTGCTATTGGGCTCATAGGGATATTTCAGCTTGAGTTGATTTTACTTCAGTGGGGAAGATTTCTTACTAAAAAATTTGCAGTTCCAAAAAGCAATCTCTAATGCAGTGACAATGAGGCTTTTGGAGCCTCTGGATCAGAGTCCTGCACATGATTTTCAAGATTCCGGCCCTGCCACCCGCAGGCATGTACAGTTAGTTCTGCAACGCAACCAGTCGACACAAGATCCACGGCCAGGTCAGGAGGAAACGCAGCGGGGCAACTTTTGGCTTTGAATAACCTGTTTCTGTGCGAATACCCCGGCTGGAAATGTAGCCATTTCTTGGTAAAGAAACAACAGCTTTTCTTGGCACTATCTCGTTGGGAAAACAGTGATGGGTCGCTAAAAATGTTTGGTGGTTAAAAAGCTGCTGGAAACATAGCTGGTGTCATGCCATCCACCATGCCCTCCATTTCCCGATGACAGCTTATGTACTACGTCTACGTTTAGAAATGCTGATATATGTATGAAACAAACAAATGTAACTTATTCGTGGTTTGTGGAAATGTACGATACCAACATTTTCTTCTGGCAACGTGGCCGTAGCATCAAAGTTTGAAGCATAGGGCTGCTGATTGTATTTGATGAGTTGGGGGTGAAGACGTGTTGGCAGGGAACGTAGCTCAAATAGCAGCATTGTAGTGAACGTAGAAAACAAACTGACATGATGCAAAGTCCATGTCAGAGGTATAGATCCATCACACTGCCCTTTAGCCCCTCCACCTCACACACGTTTCAGCTGACACACACTCTCAGCACCAAAGTTTGTTTTAGCCCCATAAAAGACCCATTTGGGGGTGAATAGAGAGGTCTGTTAAAGAGGCCGGAGGACAATGAAATGGGATCAGCGAGCAGCGGATTTAATTAATCCAGTGAAATGAGGAGAAAACAGAAGAGGCAGAGACCCAGCTGGAGATCACAAACACAGTTCAGTGCTGGCACCAGAACCGGCAGGTCAGCTGGCTTCAGTTTCAGAGGATCCAAACAATACCTGCGCTTCTTATATCGTTCTGCCACAGGAAGACTGTCAGTCCACTGTGACCTTTGACCTCACTGAAGGATAACATGGAGCAGCACGAGCACGTCAACCTCTGTGATCTACTGATTTAGATTTACAAGTGTTCAGAAAAGTTTTGTTAATGTGTCTCCTGCACAGTTTAGATCATTTGCAGGAATTCGGTTATATTTTACACTATTAGTGTTGTTGCTAATGCTACACCTTTACTGGCTTCCTGTTTACCAATTGGTTCATTAATAGGTGAAGACAGGGATATAAAAAAAACAAAACAATGCACACCAGGTCCGGAGTGAATTTTCTGCAGTGCTGTGTTCTATTTCCATAAAATAAATTAAATAAATGACTTATTTTGAGAAGAGTTAACAACAATGTCTTCCAGACAGAGAATAACCACACAATACATAAACTAAGCTGTGTCTTGTCCTTTACTTGGTTGCTGATGTAGTTGTTGTGCTGTTTACTGAACAATATTCAGTGTTGAGAAACCAAATTGATGACATTAGTTGGAACAAAGGATTTCATTAGTCAAAAATATATTCATCTGCAGAAATCGAGGTCTATATAAATCGTCTGCTTGCAGTTTTTTTGGATGAAAATCCTTCTGTGAAATGGCGTTAAAGCTGAGTGAGGACTTCCATCATTTGAAATTTCCATTTGAAACAAGAGTGATGATACAATAACGTTTTTAAGATACTGACGCTTTAGAATTGGAAGTCCCGTGGGCGGCCACAGAAAATCATTGTTTGTGTGATCCTCTTTAAATCAAGCGGCAGCCTCCGAGGCTGAGTAATGAACCTAAAATTTGCAGTTCCTCTAATTTCCACTTGGGGCTGACTCCAAGAGTGAGTCAGTCTCCACAGACCTCCATGTCAAAATATGCTTTAACTGTACAGGGGTGCGTCAGCTCCACCCTGGTGTCCAAAAACCAAGATGGCGACGGCCAAAATGCCAAACTCAAAAACTCAGACTTCAGAACAGGAGTCCACAAACTCATGGGTGATGTGATGGTAGCTTTGTCCGTTATCTGTACAGTCAATAGTTTAAATCAATCTAAAATAAGAAATATAACAGCTACAACATTCATTCTTCTGTCTGGCTTCTGTCTCCCCTGTCATCATGTTGTGAGCTCAAAATGATGTCATTACACTATGTTACATGTGGTGCAAACCCGTGTAAAAACGTGGTGGATCCAAAGGGATGAATGATAAATCTACGGCTTTTCAAAACTAAGTAATAAACGTTGCTCAGATAACTTCTGTAATGTTAAGAAAACCTTTGTTCATGTTTCTACATTTAAAAATCTTTTTGGATCAGTATGTTCTCTGTGGTGATTTTGTAAAATCTGATGAGAACACGTCAGGTTTTTGTATTTTTTTAATGACACAATTACTGCAACCATTATTATGGTTTATTGACTTATGCAACCTTTAAGCTTAGGTTGTACCATTTTTAGAGAAATTAAGATACTCTAAGAAATGACCTCACAATATATAAAAACACCAGTGTAGTCAGTGGAGGACCATTTCTGTCGCAGAGCTAAGATACAACAATAAATCTGTTCTAAACCACAGCAGGAACATTTGTGTTTGATCCCAACTCGTCCGTTAGCTGGTAAACATCGATTTGTTGACATCATGCAGCCAGACGCTAAGCTGCAGTGTCTTAGTTTGACAAATTTGAACAGAATTATGTGTCTAAGAATTTAATGATAATATTGGAAACAGTATTGGAAACTGAGGAATGAATGGTGACTGTAGCGGTGATGTGTTAATTAATCTTTTTCGTGCACTACATTATCATGGAGGGGGTGATGACCAATTCCATTATCATTTATTTCTTAGATTCTATAAATGTATTTATGCAGAAATCCATTGTTTAAATGGAGTTGGATTTTGTGTCCGTTGGTTCAGACAGAAATGTGAGCGTGATGAGAAAAAGATTATTATCTCTGCCGCAGAGAAAAACAAACACACCTTGATTTAATAAGTCCCGTCAGGCGTATTGATCTGTGAGTGACAGGTGACGACGGCTGCCATGGGACTCTCTCCAAACAGACCGGGCGGATCCAGATCCCCGTGACCTTTAACCTCTGGCTCTGTGTCAGTCTTACAGAGGGGGGTTTACCTCATCTGAGCAGATGACATCATCTGGGTTAACCCTCCCTACACCTCACCATTCTCTGTCGTTTCTCGGGGACGAGCATGAGGTATAAAGACTTTAAATTTGAGAAACAGGAGCGCACTGATATCGGATCTGTACTCCGTGTTGCAGGAGTTGTCGTGTAAATGTCACTGTGAGAGTGTTTGTCCGGTTCAGGCTGATTTGTGTCTGTGACACTTGTTAAATAACAGCAGAACTGTGTGTGAGTCTGATTTCAGCTGCAAGCTGATCAGAGCAGCTCTCTCATTTCTGTCCAGTCATTTGCCAGAAGGTGATTTCCTGCCTTCTGTTGCTTTGGTGATATTTTGGACTGCGAGCGCCTCCTCTCCTCTTCGTCCTCCTCCTCTTCCTCCTCCTCACCTCCCCTCTGAACCGGTGTCAGGTAGACGCTGTAAAAAGCAGTGCAATGGATACCTTCCTCACCTGCTCCTTCCCCGGGACCCCTGCTGAGAGCAAGCTGTTGTTCTCCAGGCCCTCCTCTTCACCCTCCTCCTCACCCTGAACACACCTGTCCAATCCCCCCCTGTCCTCCCCCCACTGCCTCCACCTCGGCACTGCAAACCCGCCTCTGGCCCGCTGCTTCAATTATTAACAGAGCCTAAAGAATGCATGCATGAAGTTCAACTCTTGTTTTATTTGTGCCTCTATCCTGAGAGACGCAGGGACATCCTGAGCACAGAGAGAGTTGTTCTGCCACCTCATAAGAGACATTAGAATATTTAATAATAAAACTCAAACAAATATCTATTATTCTCTGGTTTTACTTGCCATGGTTGTGGCTCAGGAGGTAGAGCAAGTCGTTCACTAATCGAAAGATCGGTGGTTTGATTCCCGGCTCCTTGAGTCTGCGTGTCAGAGTATCTGAACTGAACCCCAAATGTGTGAGTGCGTTTAACTGATGATGTGTGAGTGTGTCCACAGGATTTTAAGCTAACACAGAGGTGGAGGAAGTAAAAATGTTAATAACTTTGTGTGGTCTTCTGTCGATACGCTGCAGCTTGACGCCTCCTATTGGTGCTCGGTGCAGCACTTGATGCACAGCCGTGTGGTGGTGCCGGTGTGTTTCAGTTTCAGTGCTTGTAGAGGAGGATATTATTGTCGGTCACAGCCAAGCTTTGTCAGTTTGCTTTTATTTTGTGCCAAAGACTGTGTTTTTACCGTCAGTGGATAATGCGGCTGTGACTTCCTGTCTGTTTGAGGCTGATTTAAAGGTCCCCTGTGGAATTTTTGTAGCCTGACATCACCAGACCAAATCACAAATACCAGTAAGGCCCGAACCTTTCGGTCCATTTTTGATTTCTATCAAGGCGTTATCAACATGTGACCTAGCGCTGAGTGACCGGTGACCAGGTCCGCGTGGTGTAGGTGGCCAATCACAACACAGTAGGGCGGGACTTGTTCCAAAGCTGCAGGGAGCAGAGATGAGCTGGTGTGTTATTAGTTAGTTATTAAACTTTCTGACCTGTCTGAAGAGCAGCACGCACATCTTTCTTCTCAAGAAAAACTTTGAGTGCATTTGATCGTTCTTTCTTTGGTTAAAAACGACATCGTCCAGTTCGTTCATCTCTGACACATAGTGGCTTCAGCACAACGGTGAGACGGTTCCATAAGCTATATAAGATTCAAATATGTTTGAGGGAGAAACATAAATAAATTATGTAGTAAACACTAAATGCATTTTTATAAATTGAACAGCCCATCATTTCCTGTTTGTTTTTCTGCACATTGTCATCATCAATTCATCTGAATGCCAGGTTTAAATTTTGACCACCAGTTTGGTAGTTTATTATGTATTTCCTTTAGTAGGCCAGTTTACATGAAAGTGAACAGTTGGTTCCTATTTATAGGTAATTGCTTTTATTGCGACACAAAAAAAAAGTAAAAATGTGTTTCTCTGAATTTGGCCATATGATCATTTTGGATCGCAGCTCTTAAATTATTATTATCATAATTATTACTTGGTATGTCATATTTATAGTTTTGCACAGCAAACCATTAAAGTCAGAATTTTAACATCTGTCCTCAGTTTTTTATCTTCGGAGCCTCCATCATTTTAAGTTTTCTGAACAAATGCAGATGAAGCCAGAGAGCAGCATACATGCTTAAAGAGGAGGAGGAGGAGGAGGAGGAGGAGGAGGAGGAGGTGGGGGGAGCAGGTCTCATTGTTTGGTATCTCTGCAGGACTGTAGCTAATAAAACTAAACTGGGCCTGAGGGGAAGCGGCTGAACTTCCTGTAGCGGTGGTATTTATTTATTCGGAGGGTCCGTTTCAGGTCTCCAGAGTCGGCCGTAAACAAAGAGCTCTCCTCCTCCGTCCAGATCGCCTGTTTGACTCTGATTTATTTATAATTCCCTGAAACCACTCTGCGTTGCAACCCGATCGCTGCGAGCTTGTGAAAATGTCGCTTTTCCCCGAGATTCGCTAAAAAGGAAGTTACTCCCCTGTCCCTCTTTCCTCCTCCGTTTAATTCCAGCCCCTCGGCCACTCACGCAAATAAATACCTTTCTACTTAAACATACATGGGCTAATTAATTTAGCCCATCTGTTCCCCTCTCTGCATCGCTTCCATGACACACACGAGTTTCCCCAAACACATTTGGCTCATGTTGCACTGATAACTGGGACACCGTGAAGAAAAGTGAGGCAAAAAATGAAATAAACAGATCTGACAGAGCAAACAGAGTTTTATCTTTCCTTTTTCACACTCTGAGAGGCAGCAGGAGGAGACGCTGGAACGTTAAAGTTCAGAGGTGAAGAGGGTCGGACGCATGACCAAGATACACTCTTTTTAATCCACATATTCAGACTGTCTTTGAGCTCCTCGCTAAAATAAAACTGTACTTTAAAATCTGCATTTACATCCTGGTCAAACTGAAAAAAATGTCACTATATATTATATATATATTTTTTTAAGCCACAAAATAATCCGACCTCGATCACAAGACCACAGTTATGACATCTGATGTTTGTTGAGATCACAGAATAATCATATATCATGAAATATTTGCACAACTGTTTCTTTGAAATCTACATTTTCATCCTGAATATACAAACAGCCGAACACAGCGTGTAATAATCAGTCATGATTTATTTTGTCATGATCAGTCTGTGATAATATAAAAACAGATTTGATGGATCGTTGAGAGGTGATGAAATAAACTGTGTTTGATCCGATAATTCTTCTGTCATCACAGGGAAACAAGCAGTTCTATATATTTACCGTAACGTGGTATTTAGGAATAGATTTGACAGCATGAGTTGAGATCACAAAATAACACGACCCACATGAAATAATGTCATGACGTGAAGCAAAACTTGGTTTGTTGACATCACATGAACAAAATAAATAATATTCACCTGTGTGAAGGTCTGCGTATTAAACCTCAACGCTTTGACACGTCACTGATCATCAGAAACTATGATTATGTATGGAAATATAATTATAAAAATAAAAATATTTTACTTGGAAAAGTTCTGGATATAGTCCAACCCAAGACAATCCCAACTTAAAGTCTGCTGAACCTTTCTCTGAGGCCTTCGACCTGTCATGTGATATTTGTTCTGTTTTAAGTTGGTGTTAATGAACTCATAACAGCTGGCGAGCTCACAGATGTGTGATCTGGTTGAAAGCTCAGGGAAACTCTCGTATGTGGACTGTGAGCTGTGAGGTATTTGTCAGATGTCATATTTTAGCGCTTTGGTAATGGTAATGGTATTACTCTCATCCTGCCACCAGAACAAAACCATTCTGCAAACCACGAATACGTTACACTTGCCAGTATCATACGTTTCATATCTGAGTTTCTAAAGTGACTTAGTGTGTGATCTGATCTGTCAGCAGGAGGTGGAGGGGATGGTGGATGGTGTGTCACCAAGGTGTGAGACCTGCCAAGCTGCAGACCACAGTTTAAGACCAACAAACAACAAAAAACCAGTTGATTTTTTTAATGACCATTGGCCACGTATCCAGCAGTGTTTGTGCCACGTAATACAGGTGTTTTTTTAGGGACTAGCAGCTGCATTTCTGTGATGTTCGTGCCACTGAACATGTTTTTTTTGTTCAAAGCCACCAGTCTCAAGAGACAGCTGGTTCCAGTGCCGTTTGTGCCATAGATAGATGAATGTTTTGTAGTGACTTAGTGCGGCATTCCTAGTGCTGATGGTGCAACTGAATGTGGGCGTTTTTTAGCAAGTGGTTGCCGCATTTCCAGCAGCATTTGTACCGCCAAACATAGGTGTTGTTTAGTGACCCACAGGAGCGTTTCCAGCGCCGTTTGTGCCACCGAATGTGGATGTTTTTAACAATCGGTTGCCACGTTTCCATTGTTCAAATCCAACAAACAAGGCCGGTTGTTTTTGAGCAACCCATTGCTATTTTTCCATTTTTTTGTGCCACAAAAAGTGGGTATATTAAATGCCCAGTGTGTCAGATTTAAGAGGATGTAGTGGCGTCTAGCAGTGAGGATTTCAGATTGCAACCAGCGTAAACTTCTGGTTAGAATTCCTTCTGTGTTTATTGTTCAGGAAGTTTTTAGTGGGAGGTTACTGATCAGTGTTTTTCTGATGCTGTTTGGCATGTCGGAGACAGGCATCTAACCTACAACCCTCTCACGTGTGCTCATCTTTTTTTCTGATAACTTAAGATACAGACGTGCAGGTTTTTTTTTCACTGCGAGCCAAATTATCGGTCTCTTCCCCTCCAAACAAACAGACCAGCTGATTTAAACCAGTAAAAACACTGAATAAAGACATTTCTTATTAAAAGAATCAGTGGTTTTCCAATGCTGCGCAGTGCGGAGGGGCTGCTGACTGCAGTGGCTGACACAAAAACAGGAGAACATGAATGTCTCTATCTAGAGCCAGTGTTTGGTTTGTCCGTTCTGGGCTACTGTAGAAACATAGCGGTGCAACATGGCGATCTCTGTAGACGAGGACCTGCTCCCTGTGTAGATATAAACATCTCATTCTAAGGTAAAGAAAACACAGTGATTATATTATATGCCATCTCTGCCAATATGTCCCCTAACTCCTGCACACTGGAGCTTTAAGCCAAAACATGATCTTGTTCTGAACACAACCAAGTTTTTTTTCTGCCGACACTCAACAATAAATTCAGACGTGATGTTGATGCAACTTTCTGCAGATGAACAATTTTAAAATCTGAAGTCCTGTGGTAAACGGTGAGCAGCACAGTGAAGCACATGTTGAGGAGCAGAAAACGTAGTAAACGGCGCACAGACGAGAGGTGCAGGTTTGTCGTACGAATCATCTCAGCTGTTGTTGGTGTGTGATTCAGAAACAGCTGAGTGACGTGAAGGCCGGCTCTCCTGAGGACCAGACAGTTGTTGCTTGTTGCCGAAACATCTGGAGGGCCAACTGAGGATTTGTCTGCCCCCCACCACCACCACCACCACCACCACCACCCCCTCCCAGCACACTGGTGGTATAATCGTAATATTTAGGGGAAAAGTTTGGAGGGAACTTGATTTAACCCCAAAGAACAGAGTTTTGGAAACTGCCTTCAGGGCTGCTGGAGAAGAAGAGCTGGAATCAAACAGGAAATGACATCTGATTCTCCTTTAAGTTCTGACAGAGACGAGCGAGAGAGCATCACATCAACCATCAAACCCTGGGAACAAATACTTTGTAGGCTGTACTTTTAATATACCTCTTGTTATCTAATAACAAAATAATGATATGAAAAGAGAAGGCCGCTCTAACAAAGCTCTTGTTAAGAGCAGAACTGTATTTATTCGAGGCAAATCTGAAATGTTGTCCTGATCTGATTCATGAGGGCCACTGACGCTGCAACAAGCAACTTTCATAATTGACTAATCTGGCAACACTTTTTCAGTCTATAAAAGGTCAGAAAATAAGTTCCCAAATTTCTTGTTTTTCTAACAAGCTGCCCAAAAACATGTTTATAAAGATTCACTAATCATGTAATCGATTGATGTCGATGTTTATTGTTCCCTCTTCTTCCACCAAACCCTTTCAGTCCAGCACCTTTGGAACCAGCAGTAAGCCTTCAGACATGGTACCTAGACCCTCGGTCTGTTCAGACAGTCCTCTTAAATGTGGGCGGGGTTGTTGTCACTCACTGCTCCGTCCAGCACTCGCTGTATTTCCTCATCAGCGGTGACACAGATGG
>NC_065515.1:1635426-1649536 GCF_006386435.1 Epinephelus moara
AGAGGTTACATAAAACCAGAGTGAGCGTCCTCTACTGACCAATCAGACTGCAGGGTTTCTAGCTCCACCTTTTAGTACCAGATCTGTGTGCTAGGTACCCCAACAGAGGGGGGACCAAACATGGGGACGCTAAGGAACGCTTCTGTTGGGACCATCCACAACTTTCACTGTGGGAACAGAAACAACGCCGAACTGAACTGAACTGAACTGAACTGAACTGCTCGGTGGAAACGGGGCTGAAGTTATCAGAGTGATCGTTCAACCAACATCACACACTCAAATCTTTAAACCTCACTCATCAGGAACAACTCAACACTCTCACTCACATATGTTAAATTCTCCATAAAGAACCATAACTGGCCTGAACCCGTCCATCCCACTGGGACTGTTCAACCTGAGCTGAGTTACAGACTCTGTGTCAGAATGTAACTTAAGGCTGATTTATACTTGGGCTCTCGACACTCTTGAAGCGTCCCTCAACAGAAAAAAAAGGTGAAAGGTTTCGGTCATCTTTACAGTAACTAGCGACCCTGCGTTTTTTTTAATGCCCAAGGCTGTTGTGTTTATTGAAGTGTAAACTGCGCAGACAACACACGACTTTCACCCAGGAGACCATTGTTTGTCTCCCATGTGAAATCGAATGTTTTGTCTCCGTACTTATTTTAACTCAAAACATTATCTTTTTTCTAAACCTAACAACATAGTTTTGTTGCCTAACCCTAAAGTGGTTTCGGTGGTGTTTCCTGAGATGATGGAAGTTTATTTTGAAAGACAGTGTCGGGTGTCACGAGTATATATTGACACGGAAACTGACACGTCTAAAACTGGCACTAAAGGTTACCTAGAGTGTCACGGTTTGAAGCGGAAGGGCCACTGATGAGGCTGTCATATCTGTTGAGTTGAGAGTGAGAACATGTTGGAAATGAGCCGCTCTGCATAATGACTACTTTACTTTTGGTATTTGTAGTATAATTTAATGCTGATACTTTAGTATTTTAAGGAATATTCTGAATGTAGAGCTTTAAGTTGTAACAGACAACAGAGGTATTATTACTTTTACTAAAGGATTTGAATATTTTTCGACCACTGTTCAGCCCTGAATCAGGCTTTTTGTCACTTGAAAGAAGACTGTCTGTCGATTCCAACGGGAAAACTCAGGATGCAAAGTACATTTTAAAAGTTGATATATAGTGTAAGAGTAAGATGGAGTTTCAGGCAAAGTGTGAAACTTGGGTTTTTTCCCATTCACTTCAATCCAGAGTTTTATCACAGCAGCGTCTCGTGGATGTGAGAGGAAACTGCAGCTGAACACACCTCGGATTTGAGCTCCGTCCACATACACATCATGTACCAGTTATCTCTGCAGGCGTCAATCACTCTCACAGTAACAGTTAGCTGACGGCGGGTCGACCGCGCCGCGTCGACGCCACATGTTGGCGACAGCGCGGCCTTGTTGTTGTGCGTCTCCACCTGAAGTCGCCTGAAGCAGACAAACAGACAGATTCCACCTCCACCTGCTGCAGCCAGCAGTGTGTGTGTGTGTGTGTGTGTGTGTGTGTGTGTGTGTGGCGATCGATCGTATCCCAGCAGCCTGTTTCTCTCTCTGGCAGCTGTTCCAACCAGAGGCTCCGATATGAATATTCATGATGCACCTATTCCCAGGGCCTCGGTCCGTCTGCAGCTGGACACACACACACACACACACACAATCTCACACACACACACACACACACACACACACACACACACACACACACAATCACAGACAAATTTCTTCTCTTATTCCAACATGTTCTCAAGGCAACACAAACTGATCTTCAACATCAGTTCTTTTCTTTGAAACATCAATACACTTTCAATTTTAATTTTAGGTTTTATTTATAAAGCCCAATATCATGATGACAGTTTGCCTCGGAGAGTTTTACAGTGTATGACATCCCTCTGTCCTTTGGACTCTCACAATGGATAAGAAAAAACTCTCCCCAAAAAAATGAAAACCTTTAATAAAATGGTAGAAACCTCAACATAAACCAGAGCTCCCGCAGATTCTTAAAAAGTCTTTAGAGGCATTGAATTCATTAATTAAAATAATGGCCTTAATTGGTGTTAGCTGTTTTTTTCTGATGTTGCACCGTAAAAAGTCAAATTAATGTAACAAGTCTTTAAAAGTCTTTAATTTGCCTTAAGCTGTAGGACGCTAGAGGAACTCTCGTTCATGGGCCTCATCCATCCATCCATTTTCATCCGTTTATCCGGGGCCATGTCGCGGGGCAGCAGGCTGAGCAAAGCACCCCAGACGTCCCTCTTCTTTAGCAACACTTTCCAGCTCCTCCTGGAGGACCCCGAGGTGTCCCCAAGCCAGATGAGATATATAATCCCTCCAGTGTGTTCTGGGTCTGCCCCAGGGCCTCCTACCAGTGGGACGTGCCCAGAACACCTCTAACAGGAGGCGCCCAGGAGGATCCTGATCAGATGTTGAACCACCTCAACTGACCCCTTCGACGAGAAGGAGCAGCGGCTCTACTCCGAGCTCCCTCCAGGTGTCTGAGCTCCCCCTGTACAGTTCATGACCATAGGTGAGGGTTGGGACATAGATGGACCAGTAAATCGAAAGCTTCACCTTCTGGCTCAGCTCCCTCTTCACCATGAAGGTCTGGCACAGCGCCCGCATCACTGTGGAAGCCGCACCAAACCGCTGGTCCATCTCACGCTCCATTCTACCCTCACTTGTTAACAAGACACAGAGATACTTGAATTCCCTCTCTTGAGGCAGTAACTCTCCCCCAACCCAGAGGGGACAATCCACCAGTTCATGGACCACCTGCAGCCCAGTTTGATCTCAAGTGGGCAGCCTGCGAAATCCTCTAAGAAACTATGTGCACATTCAACAGTGTGTCCCAGTTTTTCCACATTCAGTCAGCCTGCTACTCACTTTCATTACATGTAAATTTCCTTCATAATTTTCCACCAACGTGGAAGTTTTTGACGAAGCAGGTGAAGTTATCCCCGCCTTACAAACCATTTACAGTCTGAAGTTTTGTCCGCAGGGTTCCACCATACTGTTAAAAGACAGAAGTCTGATACAGATTCTTTTGAACTGAAGCTGCTGGTTGACAATATTTTGCACCGTGTTCAGTATCTTTAAATAAGACCACAGTCAGTGTTCTGTGGCAGAATCTGCTCACTGTTTAGCTTGCTCCTGAAACCTCTCAGCCTTCACATGTGCATCAACATTAGGTGTGCAAAGTCATCTAGAGGGCCGGATTGGACCCTTTGCCGGCCAGTTCTGGCCCCCCGGGCCGTATGTTTGACACCCCTGTTGTACAGGGTTCTGACAGTCATGGAAAACCTGGAAAAGTCATGGAATTTTGATGTAATGAAAGTAAATGTTGCAGTAATCACCTGTAGATAACCTTCCACTTCTAAGGGGCCGTACACATGCTGCAGTTTTTGCACCCTCAAATTCATTGTTTTCAATGTAGCCGCGCAGCAGGCGTGCTGAGATGCCAGAGCAACGCCGTAGCGGCGCGCACGTGTTCCTCCTAAGGTAAACTATTGTAGTTTAGGAAGTAGTTAAGGTGGAATTAGGTGGTATAAGAATGTGTGGGAGCTGGTTAAGGTGGGTCAGGGGTAGAGAGAAGATATCAGAGAGTTAAGGTAGTATGAGGGTGTCTGGGGACAAAAGTGATGGCACAGACAGGTTTCTAAGGTGGAGTATGGTCTTAAGGTGGTATAAAGAAGTTTAGTTGAGAGGAAAATGTGTTTTGTGAAAGCAAAACAGGGAATTAAGGTGGTATGTGGTGGGGTTAAGGCGGTGCACAGGAGAACAGTGATGGTGCAGGACGACGTGCACACTGTAAGAGGGAAATAAAATAGTGCAAAGAGGTACAGCAGGTATTTAAGGTGGACTGCTGTGGTTTAGGAAGTGGTTAAGGTGGAATAAAGAGGTTTAGTTGAAAGGTAGGGTCTGAATGACTTAAGGAGGTATGGTGGTGCAGCTTAATGTGGGGGAACTGGAATGGTATCAGGAGGTATTTAAGGTGGACTGCTGTGGTTAAGGTGGTCTGATCTCCATCTTGGACTTTAGTGCATTCATTCTTCCGTCATATCACATGACATTATTCTGTTGTTTCTTTTTTTGACTCAGTCTTCTCCTCCGCTCACCTCCCTCTCCTGGGGAGTCAACCCGCTCCTCCATCTTCCTCTCGGGGATTCATTCTGCCCTCCGGTTTCAGTCGGCCGGATGGAGGAGGCCTGAAGGGAGCGTGAAGAGGCGGTGGAGGAGGAGGAGGCGCTACGGCAGCCATGTGCTTCTCATTAAGCGCTGCGGAAATAAGTGCTGACCCGTTCGCTCAGGAGGGCACATCCATTTACTGCTGCAGAGCCCACAATCACAGCCGGACACAGTCCAGGAGGGAGGGGGGGATGGACTGATGTGGGAAAGTAAAAAGACAGGAGAGAAGAGAAGAAGAGACGGGGAGGTACAACCAGGCAAAGAAGCTGAGCTGAGAGTACAGCTGATGTGTGTTTAAGGTGGTCTGGAGGTTGTAAGGGGACGTTAACGTGGTATGGTCATGATTAAGGGAGAGTTTAAGGTGGACTGTGTTTGAGTAGGAGGTGTTTAAGATGTTAATGAAGGAGTGCAGTATAATTAAGGTGGTCTGTGGGTGGCTTCTTGGCCGTATGTGGCGTTGTAGGTTTTAAGGTTGCGGTTAGCGGCTTCAGGATGTAGATGAGGAGGCGTAAGACTGAGCTAAGGTGGTCTGAGGAGGGGAGGAGGCAGTAAGCTCTGTGGAGATGTAACAGGGAGTTAAGGTGGACTGCAGTGGAGCAGGAAAGTGTCTTTTGAAGGTTTATAACACGGTTAAGGTGGACTGTGGTAGATTGATCTGATCTGAGGGGAGTTAAGGTGGACCAAGAGAATGTGAGAGGACGTTAAGGATGACTGTGGTGGAGTAGGAGGTTGTCAGGCTTTTCATCTCAAGTGTGAGACGTGGTGTGGCGCCCAGTAGCTCAGTGGTTGGAGTGGGCGTCCGATGTACAAAGGCATTGTCCTCACCGCAGTGGCTGTGGGTTCGATTCCAAAGTCTGTCCTGTCTAATAAAAAACAAGGGGAAGTGTAAGACATGGTGAGAAGTATCCAAAGTTGTTAAGGTGGACTGTTTAATATGTGGTCAAGGTGGAATAGGTGTGCTGATTGTTGAGACGATTCCTGACGACAGGTGAACGGACTGATCCAGATTTCATGACAAACATGTTTGGATTCGTGCCCAGGTGTTTCCTCCGGTCCATGCATCATCCACAAACCCAGATCCATCTTCCTCCGGTCCACATATGGAGGGCGGAGGTGGCAGAGGCGGGAGGAGGTGAGAGGAGGCGGGAGGGGTGACGGGGGTCGGTGAGTGATGGCGTCCCTGCGTCCCACTTCCTCCTGCAGCATCCTTCACCGTCCTCGCTCCCCGCTGTCGCCCCCGCCGTGTTCATCACTCTCCTCCACACTCAGGTCACACACCTCCGAGTCCACTCAGCGCGCACACACACACTCACACACACACACACACACACACACACACACACACTGAATGTTTTCAATGAAATCAGAGTTTTTAAAAGAAGGTATTTAGTTTGTGACTCTCTTCAGGTCGACTCAATGATTTAAATACTAATTGCTTTTATTATTTAGAGACATCAGTGACATCAGACCAGCTGATGAGTCAACTTCCTACAGGCGATAAAATATAAACATAAATTTCAAATGCGTGGAGGAGGTGGAAGAAGTCCTCAGAACCGTTAGATTTGGGGGGATTTGTTGGCGTCTAGCGGTGAGGATTGCAGATTACAACCAGCTGTACTCTGTGCTCAGAGGCCTGGACTCTGAAGCCAGTTCAACTTTGCCAGGATATTTTTTGGTTACCTGGTCTGACTAACCTGTCACATCTGGATCGTCTGGATAACTGCTACTACAAAGCTGGTTATCAACTAGTTCAGTCAACCCTAAATTTCAGCCACGAGTGCGTTCATGTTCAGTGTGTGAACCATCTCTGTGTTTGCTTTAAAACCAGTGGAAACAATGAAATGATTTTGCTGACCTATAACCACACACAGGCTCTTCTGTTTGACCTGAGGCTCTTTTCTTCAGTGATCTGATTGGTCAGATGTCAGGGTGTTGACAGGCTGTGATCAGGTCAGCTGTTCAGCATCAGTTACCATGGTGATTTATCCCGGTAAAAAGAGAACCAGCTTCATAATACTGAAAACCCAGCGTTAACCCTGAAGTTACCTCGCTAACTCCAAACCCTGCTTCGTAGGCCAGGGCTCAGCTGATTTAAACACTGACTTTAAAATAACTCTTTCTCAGAGGCTGTTTGGCATATTGGACCCTGGCCGTTAGCCCAGCACCTGCTAATGTGTGCTCACCTTGTTTCTCTGATAACTTAAGATCCAGATGTTCAGGAAGTTTTTAGCCGAATTATCCACAGAGGTCTCGTTCTCTCAGAAACAAACAGACCAGCTGATTTAAATAGGTAAAAACACTGAATAAAGAAGTTTCACGTCACAAATCAGTGTTTCTCCAAGGCTGTTTGGCACGTTGGAGCCAGGTCGTTAGCCCAGCACCTGCTAATGTGTGCTCACCTTGTTTCTGATCCAGGCTTTTGGGAGGTTTTACTGGGAGCTGATGGGCTTCAACTGGTGTGGTTGTCACAAAAACTCGAAAATGTCCCTCTCTAGAGCCAGTGTTTGGTTTGTCCTTTCTGGGCTGCTGTAGAAACATGGTGGTGCAACATGACGTACAAGGACCCTCTGCCTATGTAGATATAAACGGCTCATTCTGACATAACAAAAACACAACGATCCCTATTTTACACACTTATTATATTATGTTCCATTTCTGCCCATGTGTCCCCCTAATTCCTACACACTGGAGCTTTGAGAAAAAGTAGAAATACCACAGTCTAAAAGTACTTCATTAAAAGTACTTATTCCTTTTAAACGTGTTTAATTATCACAGAATAGTAAATTATTTTGTTTTCAATCACTGACGAATTCACGTAAGAGAATTTCAGTGTTGTGGTTTGTCGACTTGGAGCCAATCTGCGATACTTTGTACACTGCTGAGTAGATGAGTTGTGTATCACTGCATCATATCACAGAAGCACATCATGTGTTTTATATTAAAAAGAACATAAATAAAATAAATGTGCATGTTTTTTAAACGTGGAAAGAGCTCTCAAAAATAGGCGACAGACTGCTGTGTACATATGGAATTAGATTTGTGTCTTTATTACATGCAAGAAAATAAATGATATGAGAGAAAAAAAAATATTTGAGAGAAAAAGTTTTCACACTGATAGAAAAAAATAATAATATTTCAGACTAAAAAAAGTTTTGAGATTAAGTATTTTGTCATAGAATATAAAAACAAATAATTTGAGATTTAAAAAATGATTTCTGAGAAAAAAGACTCTCAAAAAACTTTTTTTTACTCTCAAATATTATTTTTTGCTATCAGTGTGAAAACATTTTCTCTCTCTCTCAAAAAAAAAGTTTCTCTCAAAACATCTCAGCCTAAGTTTTTGCTCTCGTGTCAGAATTTTGCTTTCTCTGTGAAAATAATGTCATGGGCGGGGCCACGTTCCTATTGGCCAGTCTCAATCGAATTGACAGCTGGGTGAGGATCGTCTTGGGAGTCGAATTCAACTGAATCATCCATCATCTGTGTCATCATCTTACCCAAACATTGGAGTCTCCGCTCCCAATAACGCAGCGCATCTATGACAGTGAATCCACCATGGTGGACGAATGATTCAGTTTTTCGCAGCGAAAGCAAAATCCTGACACGAGAGCAAAAACTTAGGCTGAGATGTTTTGAGAGAAACAATTTTTTTTTGAGAGAAAATGTTTTCGCACTGATAGCAAAAAAATAATATTTGAGAGTAAAAAAAGTTTTTGAGAGAGTTTTTTTTCTCAGAAATCATTTTTTAAATCTCAAATTATTTTTTGTATATTCTATGACAAAATACTTTCTCTCAAAACTTTTGTTAGTCATTATTTTTTGCTATCAGTGTGAAAACTTTTTCAAATATTTTTTTTTCTCTCATATCATTCATTTTCTCGCATGTAATAAAGACACAAATCTAACTCCATATGTACAGGGCTGTGAAGCAGACAACTTTGCCTCTGTGCTTTTATTCTGGTGCTTCACATTCGCTGTCACAGATAAACAGGTTAATAAACAGTAACAGGCAGCATGGAGGCCGGTGATTGGCCTGTGGTCTCTTCTTTTTATTTCTCCTACTTATTCAGTCTCTCTCAAACTGTGCAGACTACATTTTGAGACGATGTTTGTGCACTGCTTGGACGTGAACAGTGGCAGTACCTGAGTAAATGTTTGTAGTTTTGGCTCCTGCACTTCCACAGATGCTTCAGACTCATTCAGTGCTTCATCTTAAACTAAAATATTTCATTTCACACAGATTAGACCCTTCTAGTTTTGTTCATTTGGAATAAAGCAGTAGACACAGTGTGTTTGGAGCGTTCGGGGGATCTGCTGGGACGTCAGTTTCATTTTCGTGTGAAGCCTCCGGTTTTACCACTTTTTTTTGGGAGATGTTGTGCCTTGTGGGAAGAGTTTAAGGTGGTCTGTAGAGGTGTAGGAGGCAGTCAGTGTGGCATGAGGAGGTGGTTCATGGTTTTGTAAGAGGGAGTGGAGGTAGGCAGGAGATATTTCAGGTTCCTGCAGTGAGCGTCTGCTTCATGCTCTCGTAGACAGAGTTAGTGTTGGATCAACATGAAACTCTCCTGGTTGAATCATCAGAACAAAAGATGATGTTCGAAAATATCTGTGAAACATTAAATCTGTGGCATGTGAGCTCAGGATGATCGGTGATTGTTTTATTTGAGTTGTAACTGAAGGAAGAGTTGAGAGGCTTTGCTGTGACCACGTCGTGTCTTCTGTTGTCTGAAGGAGCCCTCAGGAGGCTGGATGACCTCGGTTTGACCTCTGGTGCTCAGATGTCATTCTGCTGCTGCTGTGTTTGAATTGAAGTCAGATGGATGTGTTACCATGAGCCCACCAGCAGAGGGAGACATTACACTGTGAATGGACTCGGTCCTCTCGACTCGTTACGTCTCATTAATGACTCGATCCTCAACATGTTTGATCTCTCACATTTGTGTCTCCACACTGACGCTTTTACTCAGTGTTTGTTTTGAATTTTAACCATCTGAGTGAAGGCAATTACTGACACTGAGACATTTATTATTTTATCCGTGCTGATTAGAGGGAATGTGAGTTTTGTTTCTTTCTGTCAGCTGCTTGTAATTCCATAAACCAGCTCCCTTTCATAATAAATATCTCCAATCAGCACCTGACAGGCTTCACATTGGCTGCTGCAGAATCACAGCACATGAAGCCCATGAATTTCTCAGCCATGCATCTGAAGTTCAAACACAATGCTCGTATGAATTAGTCATCCGTTCCCACCCCCCCTCCCACTTCAAAACACTACAAGGCCACTGGCTATGGTAAATGAAGACATTAAAGGGGAGAGCGGGAGCGCATCAAGAGGATTTGTGGGGAGCTTTCTCTCCAAAAAAGCAGATTTGGCCCGCTCGGGCCCCTGACAGCAGCACATGTTGTGGGAAGATAGCGGGCGGCAGTGGCGCACAAAGGCGGCCCGGAGCCGAGCCGAGCGGCGTGAGGCTCCCTGGCAATCGGCCGCCGCCTTGGCGCTGTCGCCCCACGTTAGTCACACCGCAGGAGACGGGGCCCGGCCTCCCGACCGCCGCCGAGGGCCACAAAAGGCCCACTGCCGCTCTGCGGTAAAGCTACTGTCTGCCCCCCCCACCCCCCCACCCCCACCTCTGGAGACAGAGACAGATATACAGCGTGAGATGAGACAACAGGACGGTGGCAGCGTTCAATTAAAAAGGCATTAGAGCGGAAAAACCAGCGGACGTGACGCTGGCTGCAGCCGCGGCCTAAAACCAGCAGGCGCCACTCAGCCGCCATCACTCCCTCACAGCTTATACATCGATCTGTATCTGACACACAACATTTCTCCCTCATATCTCACATCCTGCAGATATTTATGTCACCAGGTTGTTCTCCGTAATGTGGTCAAAAACAAATGAGGTTAAAGGTTTAGAGTCCAGTAACAGACCAAATAAATAATAAAAATATAAACACTGATCACAAATTTAAGAAGATATATTATAATATATTTTCATTTTTGGAGGCCATGCTGAGTTAAATTAATTTCAGTGGTTTCAGTTGAAGGTTTTGCAGTTTGACTTCAACAAACTAAATATCTCATATTAAGGAAATAATCATTTTTATCCACATAAACAGGAATTTCACATCGACCTCCAAACTCACTGAGATCAGATTTATCTTTTAAAAAATATAAATATATATGATAAACATATAAACGTCTTCAAACTAATTAAACGCACCAAGAGGCTTTAAACGTGTTTAGATATTTATGATTAAATTATTAAAGCTGAACATTTTTCATTTTCTCCAAAGATCTGAACATTTAAATCTGTATTTTGGTAGAAAATGTTTTAGTTGTGTTCCAGTCAAGAAGTATTTTGTGTGCATCGTCCTGATTGGCTGATTGGCCGTCCAATAAGGAAGCAGCCCCGTGACGTCTCTAACGAAGCAGCCAACGAGCTTCTGATCAATCATCTCCCTGCTGTAATTAATGCAGCGTTCCCATTGGTTCCTGTCCTGCCATCACACCTGCCAGGTCCTGTGTGTGTGTGTGTGTGTGTGTGTGTGTGTGTGTGTGTGTTGCCTGCCTTGTTACCTCTCAGTGTTGTGTTCAGGTGAATTCACTCCATTATAAACACAACGAGCCGATTAAAGCAGCTGTCCGTCAGTCTGTTCAGCACACTCTCTGTCTGTACGTTACGCTGCATCACATTTAACACATTACGTTTCATATTTAACCCTTTAAAAACAGACGTCCCGCTGACGGCGAAGGCTTCTGTCTTCACTGTCATGACGTCATGACCTCACGTTACCTTACGTGCTGTCAAAGGTAGTATTTTTTGTACTTGCACCAGTTTAATTTCCGGTCATGTCTGTGGGAGAGTGTTGTTTGCATCATCCTATCTGTATATCGATCTAAAATAAACATCATAATATCTAGAACATTCATTCTTTCTGCAGCCATGTCTGTACGGACTGAGCTAGCTTTTTCATCCAATTTTCCAAAATAAAAACACAGAAAATTTTGATCTAAAAGATTTCTAAATGTAGAAACATGAACAAAGTATTTCTAAACACTCTGTAACTCATTTAAACTGTGTCACTTTTCAGGTTTTGAGATAAAATCATTTTTATGAGCAGAGAGCAAAAGTATTTTGAAAGTTTCATTATTTACTGCTCTGGCGCCACCGCACACTACGTAACATGATGTAATGACATCATCAAGAGTGTACCTGTGTGTGAAGCCTTAACTTCCTGGTGCGAAACAATGAATGTTCCAGCTGTTACGGTTTTTATTTTACAGGATCGTGACAACAGCAATCTCCTGCAGTCGTCTGCATGACGTCAGTTTTTAAAGGGTTAACTTTTACTATCCAATCTCACAAAAAACTTGTAGCTAGAGGCCACGTCATGCAGTTCAGCTTTAGTGTTGTTTCACTAAAGTTTAATTGGAAACAAATCTATACCTTTAAAATATTTTAAGTTTATGTTTATTTCAGCAGCATGGTGTCCTGAGATCTACAGAGAATAAGTTAAAAAACACTCCAACACAATCGAGAAATTGGCTCTGAATAGCAGACAGACCATAATACGACACAGTGTGGATCAGGGAGGTGCAGAAAACAAAAACTTTGTGTTTTGTTTTCAGAGAAGCATAAAATGTGAATAAAATAAATCAAATCACTGCAACTTTTCCTTCAGACAGACTGTGTGTTGATCTCAAAATGAAAACTGTAAAGTGGCTCCACACACAGTGGCTCCTGCGTCGTCACAGACCCTCAACAAACAGCTGCAAACTGAACAAACTACAAAGCAAAAGAATGAAAAGTAGAACAAGCAGAGTCACTGCTGTAAAGAAACGTAAACTTCAATGTGCGTATTTCACACATTCTTCTGCTCATATGAAACTTCACTTCTGATCCCGACACTATAACAAGACTTTTACCTCACTCAGGGGCGCAGCACCAGATTCTGGGCCCTGTGCAGAAGCCGTCTCTGTTGGCCCCCCATCCTTCCTCTCTCGATCCATGTCTCTCTCACACACCTTCTGAATTTTTTCTTTTCTCCTTCCTGTCTTTCTTTTCTCTTTTTGGAAACCCTGTTTGTGGAGAAAGACGCCACAGCGTACGTTGGTGCTCCAGCAGCATCACGAGCATCATTCTGCTTTATCTACAATTACAGACAAATCTTAGTGCAGGGTCGGACGAAACCACTTTGCACCTTACAGGGGGGCCTCAGGGAGCTTCCACTATTTTAATACAAAGTCCAGTCTGTTTAGTTGTAATTTAGTGATGGCCAGCTGTGGATGAAAAGTCATACCTGAGTTTAAGTGCAAATTTCTTACCAGAAGGGTTAAAGTCACCTATTAGAATATTACCTGAGTAAATGTATCTGATATTTACTTAAGTATCAAAAGTCATTTATTACATTAAACATAATTAATTATTGAAAATAAAAGAAGTAAATGTTGGTAATAAAAAAAAACAACCAAGCGGTCAGAATACGAAGGATTGTGAAGTTTATTTCTTCTTAACATGAGAACCGCCTTAAATATGGAGCTGACATTACACTTAAAGAAAAACGAGGTCTTTCCATAACTTAAAGGGTTTAAAGAAAATGTTTGACCATCCAGGGCTGACACACACCGACAGTTACCAGTCGCAGGTCATCATCTCTTTGAATCATTACTCTGCTCTTATTCTTAGAAGTACATAGATACTGGAGTAAAACTACATCGAAATGTGTTGAAGTAACAGTATACATTTTAATTAGGAAATGTAGTGAAGAGTAAAGTGAAAGTAAATATTGTAGCACAGTGTTATTACTTTATTACATTACACCACCGGTAATGGAAACCAAACTTTTCATTCCCACTTCTCCGTCCACTACGACACCCCTGATCTTACTTTAAGAAATATATCATAACAATAAAATACATGATTTCCCACAAAACATGTTGTCAAATGTTTTCTGAAGACAAGCAGAACTTTACCTTCAAATAAGTTTGAATTTGTAAACAATATATGAATATATTTGATTTGAATCAATTCTTATAAAACTGTTTAACTTTTCTTATTTTTAAACCTAACTTTCACCCCTCCTCCCAACATTGGCTCATCGTCTCATCCTCCCTTATATTCTCTTTGTGCACATTGAAAATTATAAATAAAAATCTGATCAAATAAATAAGTAAACACAATGTGCGGAGATCTGATTCCAACTCTCAGAACTTAAATACGAGAACAAAACAGTGTCACAGAGACACGACGCCCCTGGTCTTACTGTGAGAAATATAAACATGTTTTCATGAACGAAACATGTTGTAGAATATTTTCTAAAGGCAGAAAAAATGACAAAAAAATTTGCCTCTAAATAAGATTGAAATCATAAAACAATACACATATTTAATTTGAATCAGGAGAAATAAATACGAGAAATACAACGCTCCTGATCGTGACTGAAACATGTCAAATGTTTTCTGAAGACAAGCAGGAAAAAAGATCTGTGCCTTTTAAAAAGTTTGAAATTATAAGATAAAAAATAAAAATGTTTCCCTTTAATTGTATTTTAACAGTGACCGCCTCAGCGCTCTGTTACCTCCTCTTTGTACACACTGAAAATTATAAATAAAAACATGATGGCGGATATCTGATTCCAACTTTGAGAACTTAAATATGAAGAGCTGTAAGGTACGACACAGAAACAACACATGCTGGCAAAACTCCCCAAAAATAAAAATAATAAAATATCTTTACACCGTCCAAACGACTGTAGGTACACTGAGACCTGATGTTCTGACTGGTTTACTGGTTTGCAGACTGGTTTCCAGGCAGAGAGGAGACAGAAGGAGGTGTAGGGGGGTGTTTGGGTGGAGGAGGTTTTTTTGTTAGGGGG
>NC_065515.1:1649615-1698639 GCF_006386435.1 Epinephelus moara
GGGGGGGGGGGGGGGGGGGTGGGGGGGGGGGGGGGGGGGGGGGGGGGTCCAGCATATGCCCGGCCCTGCTGACAGCTTGCCTACGTTCCCCATCATCTCGCCCGCAGGCTTCCTTCTTCTTTCTCTCAAAGAAGGCAGAATATTTTTTTGGGCGCCCAGTCAGGTTGGGTCCTGGTGAAACCTGGTGTGCGTGGGCAATCTGCTGCCGAGGGAAGAGTGAAGGCATTAATATGTGTGTGTGTGCGTTTGTGTGTGTGTGAGCCTGGTTTAGATATGTAAGACAGAGAGAAGAAGAAGAAGAAGACGAAGAAGAAGAGGAAGAATGTGAGGAGCTCGTCTCTTGTCAGGGTTGACCTCTGACCCCTCGCTGCTTTCCCTTCAGCGCTTACCAGATATTTTCGTTAGCTTGTATAATGTGAAACTTTCTCCTCGGCTGGATCCATAAACTGAACACACGCACACACACGCACACACACACACATGCTCGCTCGCTCTCTCTCAGAGGGAGGCCGGAGGTGAGAGGAGATTTTTTTTTGTTTTTCGTACGCTGATGAACCGCTGACTCGACTCGTCCTCCGTCCCTCCCAGCAGTCTCTCTTTTACCTTGACCCTCCTCTCGGTCGGGACGCAGACGATGCTGCGTTCACTGTCTGCACCTTCCGATCGGCTCCTTTAAAATCTGCTGCGTTCAATACTTTGAGTTTTATCAGTTTGTCCAGGTCAGAGGGAGGATGTTGTCACGGCACTGAGAGGCCTGAAGTCTTTGCTCACTAACCTTCAGGGCTGCAACTGTGACATCATTGTTCTAGATAAGTCTGCCAGTTACTTTGGGTGTAAACACAAAAAGTAAAAAGTCAGTGTGTGAACGTGCACATCCACAACACTGTCATCTGCTGCTGGCTTGATTTTATCATCAAACTGAGATCAAGGATTGAAGAGAAACTTAACAACAAAAATCTGATGCTTTGATTTGAGTCCTGCTTTTAGGATGCCGTCTGGCCCAGTCCGACCAGCACCACTAAAGCTCAGGAACTATTTCTTGTTGTGTTCAGCGTCTCTTACTGCACAGCGTGGGACGTCAGGTTGGTTTTAGTCTCTGTACAGACACGACGGCACCAAACCTGGCAATCTCACTGTGGAGATAAGACTTCAGGAAGCTGCACCGACTGTTGTTTAACAAGAAACAGTTCCTGTATGAAACTCTAAAACCTCAGCCTAAGCTTTACTTTCAAGTTATTTATTGTCGTCTGCACATTAATTACAGTGACGCACTCACTGGCCATTAAAATGTTGGATCTCAGGGTCCCTCCAACAATCCTCCTTAAATATATGTTTTAAAAAATTCAGGCAAGTAAAACTGAGAAGCTCAGATATGAAACAGCCCAGGAGGTAAAATAAAGGAATAAAATACAACATATACAAAATATAATATAAAGAATATATACTTGTGGTGTACAGTGATTGAGAAATGAATAGGTTGTACATTTTTACGTGTTAATAAGAAGTAATAAATATATGTATATACAGAGATGTAAAACAGTGAGTCGACTGTTTCAAAGTGTCTTTAGGTTGTTTGGAAATAAGGGTTTAAATCACCAGTTTCATCACGATATGATATTATATCAATTCTTTGGACAACGATACGATATTTGCTGATATTACAAAGTTTATATGATTCTGATTTGATTAGATTCTGCGATTGATATGAGACGATATCATTTCATACATCAGTTAAAGAAGAAGCTGACACCCCTTTCTTTTTTGTTTTTGACCATAAAAGATACAAACAACACATAAATAACAAATGCAGTAAAGTTCACTTTAAACTGACTCCACTAACACACATACAACAGCACATGGGACACGACTCAGGGCTTTCTGGATGTTTTTATTCAAACACAAATCATCATCTTTTTAATGAAACTTCAGGTCTACCAGTGTCAAAGCCCTGAAGACAGACGTCTCCAAACAGCCATAAAACAAGATCATTGAACTAAAGTGTAAAATCAGGCTCATTAATAACTGTCAACGTTCAAAACTGTTGTTTTCACTCGTCACACATTATCAGCTTAAGCATGTTTACATTGCATAAATTAGCTTAGCAGCTAGCAGAGTCTTCCTCCTCTCATAACTTCAGATTACATGTATTATTTAAACTTTCTCTTCCTCACTGTTGGTTTCAGTCTCTGCGTCTCCTGACAGAACAGCTTGGTTGAATTTCAGCCTGTGTGCACGGTGAGAAGTTAGGCGTTGTTTACATACAGCGTGTGTTCTCTGTTGACCACATTTTGTCTGAAATGGAAAATATTTCCAACCTGCTGATTCATTCTCGAGTAAATAACGTCATCCTCATCGCCTTTCTTTTGTCTGCTTGGTGTAATTTTCCTGGTGCTTTTTGACGGTGACACAGACCTTCAAAATAAAGGTGTAACCTAAAGATGGATCGATGTTTTCACTTTGCACCGATGACATTGGATCGTTGATCACTGAATCGATATTGATCCAGATGGATGGATTGTTACACTCCTACTAGGAAGCGGTATTGTTGCTCCACTCAGACTTCTTTGACTTGGCCAAGCAAGCTATAACAGGAGACATGATGGATATGACGGCAGTGACAGCGGTTGAAGTTTGCATTGGAGCCGGAGTTTGGTGTCAGTTGAGGTTTATGGGGCGGGTACGACAAATCACCCTATAACCCATCAAATCTGTGTTTCAGCTTTAACTGAAAAATCCTTCCAGCAGATTTAAAGACACATTACGTGATGTTGACTGATGTTTTTATCCAGTGGTGTTGTGGTCGTTGATGAGCTGGCTGTACCACTAGGTAGATGGATAAGTTACCAAACAGGAAGTGGGCAGGGGGATTTGTAGGATTTGAGGACAGAGTCATAGAGTGTAGCTGTCGTTTTATCACTGTGTTTTCAGTTCATGAAAATTAATCGTAACGTTTTGGCGGCCCCAAAAAAGTTGGATTAAGATTCGGCTGTTCAGTTTTTTCAGTAAGTAAATTTTATTTTAATGGTTTTAAGTCTATTTTCACCAGCAAAGATTAGCATTAGCATTATCACAGTTAACAATAGCTGTAAATGCACTGCTAACTAAGCTAGCAGCTAGTGTAAGGGTTAGTGCCTCTCTCTCGTCCAAATATGGTCATTTCTGGCGACAGCCAAACTCAAGGCTTCCAAACAGGAGCTCACAAACTCATCATCATCCTCACTGTGACCTCGTCACATGTCCACGTTTGGTCATGGACTTTCCACGTCCACATATGACGTCCAAGGTACCCTGGGTGTGTTGGTTGTTGACGTTCTGGGACGCCGTGTCAACTTCAGCCTGTTACATGCATTGTCTGTTTTCAAAATACACTTCTGTTTTCACAGGAAATGTACAGTTTGCATACAGTCTCTTTCAAAATAAAAGCACTACGTCGGTACAACACCACAAATTGACGTTTTTTTCCATCAACAACAAACACGTGGTTGGGTTTAGGAAAAAAAAGGGTTTGGCTTTACAATCTTACAGGAAGTGAACACCGGCCTCCTGAGTGAAAGTCGGTGGTTGTTGGACCTATCCACCACCGCTCCCGCCCGCCCTACTCAGACTGTTGTCCTGCCGCGTTTCCCTCTGATGCTGCCAGGTGCCGTTAAACAGTAACAGCGACCATCCGCGTATCATGCTGACGTGAAAGGACAGCTTTTTTTTGTCAGTGTCTGACGCCGGATGTCACTGACCAAGTGCCGGTATTTGACGACTTCGGAGTGAGACCAGGTTGACAAACCAGTGAGTGACGTCACGGAGGCTTCGACCATTATTTTGTACAGTCCATGCACCAGAAACAAAGCCACACGGAGACTCTGAGAGGGAAAAACAAAAACAAGAAACTTAAAAACATACAAATGCCTTAAGAAGATAAAAACAACAAGAACGTGATTATTCTGACAAAACCAAACGACTCTGTGGTTCAGAACACGTCGCAGCAGCTGGAGGAGAGTTAGCGTCATTAGAGAGAGTCTTGTTTCTCTTCTTTGTTTGTTTGGTGTGTGAACGTGTTGAATGTGACGACTGGAGCTGAAACACACTTTGTCCTCAGCGTCTCTGGATGCTGGCAGGCGGCTCCATGAATCTCTGTGTATAAACTTGAAATAGTCGGGGTGGTGCTGTTCTCAATAATATTGTGAGATGGCATATGTATCTAACACGTGCTGCACACACACACACACACACACACACACACACTGGCTCATCAATGAAAGTCGGTCAGAGGGGGGTGGGGGGGGGGTTCCGGCCTCTCCCCATGCTCTGCCAGGCCATCTGTTCCTCCTGCCTCCCTCTCACTACACAACTGCCTTCCTGTTTCATCCTCTTCTTCTGTTGTAGCCACACACACACACACACACACACACACACACACACACCCGTCACACACACACTGACACAGACCCGTCAGAGTTTTGAAGATGAGTTTCATATCATCCGAGCGATGATATTTTGGCGCAGACGATTCGTCGCACTTTTTTTTTGTTTTGTCTTGTTTCTGTGCTTCCCAACGCCAAACAGAACCTCGTCCAACCCGCCAAGGTCATCGCCAAACGGTGGCTCCAGAATGACGTGCGAGCAGAGCTGAGAGGAGGAACAGTCTGTAGATGTGCTGATGTAAAACATGCACCGACATGTACATTTATTTTCACTTTTATGGGATAAAGATAAAAACCCAGCCCGTACCTGCGTCTGTAGGACCCACCTGGACCTGACGGCTGCTGCCAGATTTACAGTGCTGGAATCTAACTGAGTACATTTACTCCAGTACTGTGCCTAAATACAGTTCTGAGTGTTTCCATTTATGCAACCGCTACGTCTCAGAGGAAATATTGTACTCTTTACTGCACTACATTTATTTTACAGCTTATTTTTAGTTTACGCCGAAAACATGTGATGAGCTTATTAAATATGATGCATTGTTACAGAGTAAAAGCCTCACGTCCCAGAGACAGTCCCTGATGTCCCCCCAAAATATGTTTTTATTTTGTAGCACGTGAGAACTTAATATCTTGTGTCCGTAAGATAAAAAAAACAGAGATCGTCTACAGAGATCACCATGTTGCACCGCCATGTTTCTACAGTAGCCCAGAGCGGACAAACCAAACGCTGATTCTAGATAGAGACATTCATGTTTTTGTGTCGGCGACCAAACTTTATGACGTTTTTTCAAACTTGTTCTTTTTTAGATTTTTTTTCTTTTACATGAAACTGCTTTACTCAGTGTTTTAATCACCTGGCAGGTTCCAGGGTTCCAACAGTCATGGAAAACCTGGAAAAGTCATGGAATTTCACAGTCACATTTTCCAGGCCTTGGAAAAGTCAACGTATTTTTTCCGCTTATCTTCATTCTGTGGTTTTCCGATATTTTTCCTATCAAGTCCTCATCTGTCTTCCTTTCCTGTCTCATGTTCCTCATCTTTCTTTTTGTTGTGTCTTCTTCTGTTCCCACATCACTCTACTCTTCCTTCTTCCTCTCAGTTCTACTGGTTTTCAGACTTTATTCCACCTCTTTCTTTCATCTACTCCTGCGCTTCTGTTAAATGCTCCATCATCATTTCTAAAAAAGTTGTGCAGCCTTATCCATCTTCTATATCTCTTCTTTTTCTTTCTTTTCTTCTTCCTGTCTAATTTGTTTAATTCTCCTCATTCTTTCTCCATGTTGCCCCTTTTTTCCATTTTTATTCTCTCTTCTCTTGCGTTGATTCTTTCATCTCTTCTTTCTGTTTTTTTTTCCTTATTCTGCCTCAACGTTTCTCTCGTCTTCCTCCCCTGGTTTTCCGACACATTTTCCGCTCTTGTCCTCGTCTGTTTTTCTTTGTTTCTTGTCTTATTTTCCTTTTTCTGTCTCACACTTCCTCTCAGTCCTCCCAATTTTCAGACTTTATTCCTCTTCCACCTCTCTCTCTTTCTTTCTTCCATTTTCTTGTGTTCCTCTTTCAATTGTTCCCTCATCACTCCTCAAGGTTTTGCAGCACTCTTCTTCTTATTCTTAAGTCTCCTCTTTTCTTGTGTCCTGACCTCATGGTTGCCCTCGTCTTCCATTTTCTCTCTCTCTTCTCTTGCATTGACACACTTCTTTTTTTTGTTTTACCTTATTCTGCCTCGATGTTTCTCTCGTTTTCATCCCCTGGTTTTCTGACATATTTCTCCCCTCATATCCTCATCTGTTTTTCTTTGTTTCTTTTCTTATGCTTCATTTCTCGTGTCATCTTCCTCATCTTGTTTCTTTTTATGTTTTGTTTTACAGTCTTTTTTTGTTAGCACACTGCTCTACTCTTCATTCTTCCTCTCAGTCCTCCTGATTTTCAGACTTTATTCCTCTTCCACCTCTCTTTCTTTCTTTCTTTCTTTCTTTCTTTCTTTCTTTCTTTCTTCCCTTTTCTTCTGCTCTTCTTTTAATCGTTCCCTCATCACTTCTTAAGGTTTTGCAGCCTTATTCTTCTTCTGTGAGCGTCTTCTTTTCCCTTTGTCTCTTCTTCCCTTGTCTGATTTTTAACTCTCCTCTTTCCTGGTCTCCTGACCTCATTCTTTCTCCATGTTGCCCACTTCTTCTGTTTTTATTCTCTCTTCTCTTGCATTCTCTTGCACACCTTCATCTATTCTCTATATTATTTTACCCTATTCTGCCTCGATGTTTCTCCTTTCTTGATGCTGTTTCAACGTATTTCCCCTCATATTCATGTCTGTCCTCCTTTCTCTTTCTTTCATGTTCCACATCTTTCTTTTTGTTTTGTTTTATTCCACTTCTTCTCCTTCCTCTCATTTTTTTTGCTTATATTTATATTTGCACTGAGGAGGTTGCATTCAAATTCTATTCTATTCTCCTGATTTTCAGACGTTATTCCTCTTCAACCTCTCTCTCTCTCAGTCTTATTCCTCGTCTTTCTCTGTCCTCTTTTTTATGTCTCCTCTTTCCTTGTGTCCTTCCCTTATCGTTGCCCTCTTCTTCCATTTTTATTCTCTCTTGCGTTGACTCCAGTCCTCTCAGTCCTCCTAATTTTCAGACATTATTCCTCTTCCATCTCTCTTTCTCTCTTTTTTCTTCCATTTTCTTCTGTTATTATTTTAGTTGTTTTCTCGTCACTTCTCAAGGTTTTGCAGACTTACTCCTCTCCTGCATCTGTCTTTCTTTCTTCTTTCCTCTCTTTCTTTCCTCTTTCCTTGTGTCCTGACTTTATCGTTGCCCTCTTCTTCCATTTTTATTCTCTCTTCTCTTGCGTTGGTTCTTTCATCTTTTCTTTCTGTTTTTTAACCTTATTCTGCCTCGATGTTTCTCTCTTCTTCATTCTCTGATTTTCTGACACGTATACCCGTCTGTCTGTGTTTATGTTTCCTTGTCATGTTCCTCATCTTTTGGCTCTTTTTGTTTTGTTTTACAGTCTCATTTTTATTCCACATCTCGCTTCTACTGCTTCCTCTCAGTCCTCCTGGTTTCCTGACTTTATTCCGCTTTAACCTCTCTTTCTTTCTTTCTTTCTTCCCTTTTTTTTCTGCTCGTCTTCTAAATGTTCCCTCATCACTTCTCAAGGTGTTGCAGTCTTATTCCTCGTCTTTATCTGTCCTCTTTTTTCTTCTCTTCTTTCCTTGTCTGATTTTTTTTTTTAAATCTCTTCTTTCCTTGTTTTTGACCTTACTCTGCCTCGATGTTTCTCTCTTCTTAGTTCCCTGGTTTTCTGACATATTTTCCCCGTAGTCTTCATTTTTTCTTATTCTTCCTTTCCTGTCTCATGTTCCTCATCTTTCTTCTCTTTTTATTTTGTCCTGTCTTTTTCTGTTCTCACATCGCTCTGCTCTTCCTTCTTGCTTTCAGTCCACCTGGTTTTTAGACTTCATCCCTCTTCCACCTCTCTCTTTCTCTTGTCTTCCACTGCGCTTTTGTTGAATGTTTCCTCATCTCTTCCTTCTCTCTCCTGTATCTGTCTGTCTTTCTTCTTTCTTTTTCTCTTTGTCCCTTGTCTGTTTTTTTAAGTCTCTTCTTCTTCTTGTTTCCTGACCTCATTGTTGGCCTCGTCTTCCATTTTTATTCTCTCTTCTTTTGTGTTGATTCCTCCATCTTTTCTCTCTGTTTTTTTTTTTTACCCAATTCTGCCTCGATGTTTCACTGTTCTCCATTCTTTGGTTTTTCAGCATGTTTTCCTCCTCATATCCTCGCCTGTCTTTCTTTCTGTTTCATTTCTTCTTCTTCCTTTCCCGTCTCATCTTCCTCATCTTTCTTTTTGTTTTATAGTCTTCTTCTGTTCCCACATTGCTCTACTCTTCCTTCTTCCTCTCAGTCCCCCTGGTTTACAGACTTTATTCCTCTTCCACCTCTCTTTCTTTCTCTCGTCTTTTGTTAAATGTTCCTTCATCACTTCTTTCTCTTTCTCTCCTCCTTGTTCTTCAGCTATTCCTCCCTCACACTCCTCTTCCTCTTCTCTTGTCTCATTTTCTAACTCTCCTTCTCCTTCCTGGTTTCCTGACCTTATTCTCCCTCCTCATCCCTCGTTTTCGACTCTCTCCTTCTGTTTTCCTGTCTCCTTCTCCTCTTCCTCCCCCCCACTCTTTCCTCTCTCTCTCTCTGGTTGTGTGAGCTTGGCGGAGGCTTGGTTTCAGGCCCGGTGCTGTTGGCTGATCTCCAGCCTGGCAGCAGCTCAGTGGGAGCAGGTGGAGCCCCCATCCCCCATCACTCACACACACACACACACACACACACACACACACACTCACACACACACACACATACACACACACACACATACACACACACTCTCTGTGGTCCTGCAGTGTTTTTTAGCCCAAACCGCCGCCGACATCAGCCCGTCTCCATGGTGACGTCCATGTCGAGTTTTTGAGTTTCTGCTCACGTCTGATTGGTCGGCTGTTTGTAAGTGTTGTAGGATGTAACTCATATCTCCCATAATAACCTGAACTCACTCTGATGTTGTTCTGACTCAAATCTCAACTCTCCTTCTTCTTCTTCTTCTTCCACTTTTTCTCTAACGCTGCTCAGACGACTCTTTACCTCCGCAGGCTGACACACTGTGACGCAGATGCACCGTCTGATGTGCTCGCCATCATAGAAATATTATCCCCAGATGTCCTTTTAAAGTGCGAACTAATTTAAATGACATTGTTTCAGTGCTGTGTGGACGCGCAGATTTAGTTTGGGTTTAATGTGCCAAGGTATTGAGACGTCTGAGCTGGATAATACATGTTTATTATTGGAGCTAAAAACCTTGGTGTCCTGTTGGAGCAGCGTTTGAGCTTCAGATGTCGAGTTACTAAACTCGTTCAGACGTGTTTTTTTCCTGTTGAGAAATACTGCAAAAATCAAACTAGCAAACAACTCAAAACTCCTAGTGCACACACAATAATTTCTTCTTCACTTGTATCACACAGTCTTCTTCATTAAATGGTGAAGGATGCTAGGCTGCACTTTATGCTGATATGTAACAACTCATTTGACTGATACCAATACCAATATTGACATATTCATTTTTCTCCTTGCCTAATCATAGTGATCATCATCAAGTCTCTTCTGTAGTGAATTAACATCATATTATACATGTATACTCTGATGGTCCCATATCACCCCGATTCTTGCCTCCCGTCAACAGCTTTTTTACTTGCATGTCCTGGCCCTGCATATATAGCAGAGATGTTAAGCCCCTGTTCCTCCAGTCGGCTACTTCGATGATCTGATCGAAGCCTCCTGTCTGCTCCCCGCTCATATTTTAAATCCAGAGGTGACCGCGCTTTAGCAGTCCTTGCTCCCAAACTCTGGAGCAGTTTTCCCTGTTTCATCACAAGTGCTGAATCTGTGTTTCACTTCAAGCAGCTCCTCAAAACTCATTTTATAGGTTTGGCTTTTTTAATAAATTCTCTCTGTCTGCCATTAGTTTATTTTGGCCATGTTACTCCTGTCTTTGTACTGTCCATATGTATCTGTGTGTATGCAAGTTAGTGTATGGGTGTGTGTGGGGGTGTGTGTGTACACTTGAATGTTTCCTGTCTAACTGTGAGGCACTCTGTAACTGTAGGTTTTAGAAAGTGCTCTATAAAAAACATAACAACCACAATAACAGGAGCTTCTGTCATTTTTAAAATTACAGTCAAATCTCAGAGACTGTCTCTAAATCTGGACAAATAAAACCAAAAGAGAAAAATGTCTCGTATGTCTTTCTGTGATTTGAGCAGACTGGTCCTTTAGGTGATCAATCACACACTCAAGAATCGCTGTCAGTAAGTGATTGTGTTCATGATGCAGGACCAGTGATCCTCAGCGCTTCAGGGTTTAACCTTTGTTTTAAACAAGCACAGAAAGAGTCTTGTTTTTACCCTTAAATGTTCAATTTATATTTTTTAAAACCCAATATTGGAGCCTTATAATCTCAGACTGACTGACTGGTACCTTTGGAAACTTTGTGATTTCCTCTAGACTTCAAAATAAAGTTCTGTAGGTAAAGTCGAGCAACTTGAGTTTGTAAAAACGAAGAGAACTTTATTTAAACGTCACTTCTTCAGTCGGACGCTTCCACACACACTTCGTTCAGACAGTGAGCAGTTTCAGGCTGCTGTTTTTATTTCCACTTGATTTTTCTTTTTGTCTTTTTTTGGTGTGAAAAATCTAAAAATCTAAAAAAAACAAAAACAAAAACCCTTTGTAGTGTGAAATTAGGGACCATGTACAAGATTCACCTGTTGTCATGGTAACGGCTGACATGTTGTGATGCTGACGGTCTGACTCGATTGATGTTGATGAAGCTGAAGGAGAATTTGAGCTGCGGTGTGAACTCAGCCAGGTGTGTGTGAAGAGGCAACACCTGTGCGCGCATGTGTGTGTCTGTCTGTGTGTGTGTGTGCAGGGTTATAGTGGGGACACAAATATGCACACAAACACACACACACACACACACACACACACACACGGCGGTGCTGCTTGTTTATTCATAAAGTGATGATGGCAGTGAAGGACCTCGGAGGCGACGCCCCTGCTGGACAGTGTAATTACCGACGAGGCAAACACACACACATACACACACACATACACACACGGGTTTGTGCTTCTATACTTGTGAGGACCCTCTTGGCCTAATACTCCCTCTGACCCTGAACCTTCATCCAAACATTATTCTAATTTATTAAGTCTGCTCCCTCGTCAGATAAAACGTCCTCTCTTTCTGTAACTCCTCTGTGGCTTTGCAGAAATCTTCCTCACGGTGAAACCTGGTCTTCACTCAGACAGAAGGAGCACAGACACATGAAGCCATGAACATTTTCACTCTCTAACTTTTATTTAATTTCATGCAAAAAACAAAAATGAAACGCAGCGCTGTGTCACATGTCACCGGGCGGTTTTACTCTCTGGAAGCTCTTTGTCTCGTCCCGTGGCATGCTGGGAGCTTTTTGGCAGCGAGGAAAAATGTCTCAGTCAGTCAGTGTGAATGAATGAATGAATGAATGACAGGATGGGTTATAGATGACATGCAGCTGCTTCGAGTCGTATCATCCCTTCACTTCTGTTCCTGATGGAATTCAACACGTGTTCAAATATTTGAAAATTCTGAATATTTTAGACAAACATAGTGATATTGTTTTATTATCACCACTGGAATTAAATATAATTAATTTATAAACAGAATCACTAAAGGCTGTGCTGAAATATTTAGATTTACATTTGATTTATTTCAAACATTATTTTGTCTTCAGTTACCTAAAAATTATGAGTATAGATATTTTAAAGAATATATCCAAAGGAAAAAAGATTCACGTCTTTTAAAAAGCAAATTTAATTGTCTTAATGAGTGTTAAATTTTTTTTATTTTTCTTATCCAGCTCATAAAAAAAAGATTAGGTACATACTCAGTGAAATAATTTGGTTTTGTTTATCTTGCAGTAAGAAAATGTGATGAATAAAACAAATAGAATTATCTTAATTTATTCTTATGTGCAATTTTGGTTGTAAAATGTAAATTTATCACAGTTTGAGGGATGTGACCTTTAAATAGGCCTTTGAAACACATGTATTTTAATATTTCTTTCTACCTATATTTACACAATAATTCTGTTTTTATATTCAGTCTGAAATATTTGTAGAATCAGTGATCCTTTTATATTTGGATGCTGATGATCAGCTGGACCTCGTGAGATTAACACTGTGCGCAGGCTTCATGCTGCTCACACACACACACACACACACACACACACACACACACACAGAGTGCTGTAGTGTCAGTCGGTCGGCTCTAGATGGCGCCTCAGGCTGCTTTACTGATACGTTGGTTTCATTTAATTAGACAAACACTTTGTCCTGAGACGTCTGAGGTCATGAGAGCAGATCAGAGGAGGAAAAATATCACCAAACACTTGTCAGGGGATCTTTTAGAGATGATATCAGAATATATCAGATTCTTTTATCTAATGTTTAATGTCATTTTCTCACAGAACATAAATTTCTTGTTGCTTTTCACTACGACGCCTTTTCTCTGCAGTAAAACAACACATCAGTGTGTTTGCACGGACATTAGTGCAGTAAACTGCAGGTCTGATCGAACCTCTGGAGAATCAGAAGCATAACTGTGAGCCTTTATCCCAGTTTTGAGACGATCCTGGTTTCTGATCACTGTAACTTCACTTATTATTTTGATTTATCAGTAAAGAATATATATATATATATATATATATATATATATATATATAGTGTGTGTGTATAAATGATGATAAATAACATGATGATCTACAAACCCAAAGAGACGTTTGCAGGATACACTTCGCCAAATTAGAATTTTAGGCTTCTGTCTGCGTTCTGAGCAGTTTTTAGATATCGACTGAGCTTCAGAGTTTTTGCATTCCCAACAGTAAAAATGATCTGTGGAACAAGTCTCTCTCATACATGAAATAACAAACACCCTAAATTTATCTTAAATGTACAATATTTAAATCCTGTCAGTTTTGTGCATGGGGTTTTTAGAGACAGGTTTATGTGCTTGGAGTTATGAGGTTTTATCTTTTAAAACATGAAAAGAAACAAAGATTTTTAATGAATACAAACAGTTCAGTTATAATTTGTTTTAAATCATATAATTAGTGTCTATATGTACGAGAAAGTTTAATGCTTTCATTTTTACAGTGTTCATTTCTTGTTTTAGGACCAATCTTATTTTTCTTCAGATTTAAAAAAGCATTGCAGGTTTAGTAAAGGTCAGTGCCAAATATTTGATTCAGTGTTGAGGTCACTTTTAGGTAGGAATATGGTTGGTTATTAAACATGTTGTTCCAGGGACCAATAGTTCTCTTTGGGTTAGACAGCAGCAGCTACATGAATACGTCTGACCAGGACTGTATCACACAGACAGTGGGACAGACAAAGTAAAAGGATATTCCAGATATTTTGTCTACAGATCTGTACGGCAGGTAAATAAAATGGCTGTTGGCTGCTGTAAAAATTGTTCCAGTGTGTAAGTGCAGCAGGTCGGTATGACGGCAGTATCAGGTTTGGTTTTGTATCAGCACTGAGCAGTGCAGCGACAGAACAGAAGACGATTAGAAAAGACATTACCACTTCTAAAACAGGTTCAGTTCAGGACTCTTGCTATCACAGATGTTAGTTTTTATCCAAGAACAAGCTCTGATAGACGATAAATGAGACCACTGCACACTCTTTTTCTCTGATAATTTCTCACTTAACATCTCCAACAACCAGCCTTTTGGGTTCTGAACCAACTTATTTTTGGTGGAAATGATCTGAATGATTCAAAATTAGGTGTGTTAACCAGAACAGAACCCATTTCATGTTGGTGTAAAACGGGCACTGTGCTAACACAAGTAGAACCTAATAGAACCATGTTAGTTTGATTTTGCAGATAGAAACCTTTTTTTCAAAATAAGACGTCAAAAAATGCATGTAACTTAAAAAACACCTCACATAATGTTAATAAATCGTCACAGAGCAACAATATTCTCAATTTTGAGAAAAATGTCAGACAAAACCTTGAAACTCCAGGTTGACGACTTTGATATCGCTCCCTGTGAAGCTCTAAATAATTCACCAGAAATGAGATGCGGAGGAATTTAAGGCTGCATCTACACAACGCTCTGCAAACATCTGGACATCAACACAAAAACATGTGTCACTACAACTTAGTGGAAATAATACAAACTCAAACTACAAAGCCTCACTTCACCATCAGAGGTTTATATCTGTTTTCATTGGGTGATAAAGAACAAGGTGTCTGATGTTGAATGTAAATGTCTGATCCTGAATATGAATAAAACCAAAACTCAACACCAGGACACTTAAAGAGGACCTATTATACTCATTTTCAGGCCTTTGTATTTGATTTCTGGACTCCTATAGAGCAGCTACACACGATTACCTGCACACAAAGCTTTGTAGATCTTCAGGACGCTGTGCCTCTCGCTGCACTGCTTCCTTGTATTTCCTGCATCCCGCGAAAACGGTCTGTGTAATTTACTCCACCCCCCGGCCCTCGCCTCCCGCCGAGCCCACTCCGCTGTGATTGGTCACACTCCCGAGGACTCCCGAAGGGCTGCCGAGAGCTGCCGGCATGCCTGGGCATGCCCATATAAGTAAGTCCGGCACGCATTAACGTCACACGGTTTACACTGTTTAAAAAAAGACTGTAAAACACAACGTGCAGAGCCATCCAAAACAGCTTGCAGGGCTCACTTCCAAATGTACGAACCTCATTATTTGACGCGTTGGCATCGTTTAACACGGGTATGCAACACTGTAACAACATTTATAGGTCAGAAAAGAGGAAAAGCATAATAGTTCTCCTTTAACACTAAATAGATGTGGAAGTAATTAACCTCCTGCGACCCTGCGTCCTCATCTGTTTGTGGACACTTTATGTGCCATCTAGTGGGAGCAAAGCACAATACACAGCCGTATTCCAAAGTCGTCAAAAACTGCTGCTTTGTGAGTGATTTCAGTGTCAAACACTGAAACCAAATGTGACCTTTTGTGGTGTTACTGTATGATGCACAAACCTGGACTTTTACCTGGGAGCCCTTACCTACGTGTTTTATTGTCTAAACCTAACCATGTACTTTGTTGCGCTGCATTCATTGACACGCTGTCCTGGAACATCAACAACAAACGTAGGAGGATACCCAGCATGTAATATGTAGACGTGAACGGCACTGACCACATGCCTATATGTGACGAGTTGGGATGAGACCGGGTTGCAGTACACTAATCCATGTAAAAACAAGATGGCAGCCGTCTCTGCCAAGTCAGTCTGCAGCTGATTCTGGCACAACAATGGACAAGGTCCAAAACCTGATCAAATTATACAGTTGAAACTTGTTGATTTATGCTTAATAACATTTGAAGTTTGATGTGGCAAACAAGCTTGCCCAATTTTAGCAATAGAAACAAGCTAAAACGCCATTAATTAGAAAGCACTCTTTTGTGGACATTGGAACTTTATGTCAGTGTTGGGTTGTGGTTAGTGCAAGTTAAAAGGTACAAAGCGACTAGCGACAACCTAGAAAAAAAATACCTGAATCACATCAGCAATGAATAAAAATAAAATAGACAATAATCAATAATTAGAGGCAGATGTTGTTATTGCACTGTACGTATGTAATGTCACACAGACTGGGAATAAATATCAGGTATGGGAGTTCAGAGTTCTGATGGCCCAGGAAAAGAAACTGTTTGTAGTCTGTTGGTTCTGCTTTTAATGCTCCTGTGCCGCCCACCAGAGGGCAGTAAGGTCAACAAACACCTCACAGTAAAGTAGTAAAGTTGCATTGTTTGTGTTGCTCAGCCATGTCCAGATGTTGAAATGAACAGTTTTAGACTTGAGCAGTGACCCTGTTTTTCCCTGTTAAAGACAGTTTTTCTGCATCCGCTGTGAGGGTCCAAGGACGAGAGATAGATGTTGTATGCTGTAAAGCTCTCTGAGGCAAACTGTGACATATGATATTGGCCATTAGTGATTAAACTGAAATTGAATTGACATTATTGTTGGCACAGCCCTTTGAGGCAGCCTTTGTGATTGGACTGTAATGACCTTTGACTTGACCTGACTAATCTGTGAAAACCTTTGGGTGTGAGATGTTCTGTATAAATACATTTGCCTCGCCTTAACCCATAGAGTTACAATACACTGGACAAATGTGGCACTGTTTGCAATTTTGTTTTTGCACAACAATGTTCAGGCATTGACATAAACAGTTTTATACTTTATTGCATACAATACACCAATAACAATAAACCCATGGTCCCCATATGAGGACATCTACTACTTCCTGTTCAAAGACAGTGTTCAGTTTTAAGAATGCAAACCAGGTCTCAGGACGTTAAAATCAAAATTAAAAATGTCAGATTGAACACTGTCACTAAAAACACAGATCTGAGGGGTAAAGTCAGATTTTAATCTTCAGTGTGAACGCAGCCTTTCTGTTACACCATGAACCTGTTTTCACCTGAGCTGAAACACAAACAGATTCTTCTCAGCATGAATCAGCTCTGCTGTGAAAATCTCGTGTCGGGAGCGAGTAATCCATGATTACACATTAGGATTATTGATCATATCGAAAACCCAATTTAATTGCTGTAATCTAATTACCTTCTCTTTGTCTTGACCTTCATTGTTTAGCCGACTAATAACGTGGAGCCTCAGATGTGTTTGAGCCAAAGTAAATCTGCAGATTGTCTTGTTAAATCACGCCGGCTGTCCTTCTATTAACATAAAAGCTTCTGTTCATTAACCTCAGACGACTCGCAGCTCCGCCCGCGCCTGGAGGACTGAAAACCTGCAGAAGAAGAGATCAGCTGAGGTCAGCGCAGATTTATTTAGAAAGAGGTTCTAACAAACAGGTGCTTCACAGGACTTACTTCACATTTACAGCGAGGCTTCTGTCTCAGTGAATTCTAATGACGATTTGAGATGGAGAATAATGAAGGATTTTATGTGGAGACACTTCGACTGGAAGGAAGTTTATCTGAACACAGATTTAAATCATCCCACACATTTTTGACTGAAAAGGAACCAAGTTTAAAACACAGTCCTTTGACCTGATGTAGTTCTCATTTAATCTAATAAACAGATATGTGCATATGAATACAGAACCTGACGGCATCGGGACGAGATCTTGGTGTCAGAAACATTCTCTGTTTGTTGACTGAGTAGTGTTGACCAATCAGGTTTGAGTGAGCTTTGGTTGCACGCAGGTAAACAGTTCATGTGGAGAGCAGAAGAGACGGATGCATTGTTCAAAATGTAATTTCAGAACCCATCGGCTTTCGTCTAATTTAGCTTTTTATTTGCATTTGTAAAATTTCTGTTTATAGAGTGACATGACGAGTCGAGAGATGTCATGAGAACCGATACTTTGGGACCAAATCGATTCCAAAATCCTGAAAATGTGACTCATTTGTCTCCAGTACCGTTGATGGAGTTTTTTCGGACCTGACGGGGCAGCGTTTACACCTACAAGTGTTTTAGCGTGACGAAACGCTGAGCATCTGTTCTGTTCTGAGCACTGCGTGTTTGTAGATCACATGAACACACGTGGACTAGTACTTTGTGTTCCAGGCAGATCGTCAGGGATCAACAACAGTAACATTTAAATTAAATGTAACATTTAAGCACATTGATTTATTGTTTTGTTTATGTTCTTTACCGTGGTACCAAACTGGGCATCAAGAATCAGGAAATTTTACCATTACTGATATCGACTGCTAAATTTCTGGTATCCTGACACATCTAACAGTGTCTCAAGTTGCGGCACATGGAAGAGGAAGTCTTGGCCTGAGTATCTGCTGGCTACACCAGAACCTCGAGTCATTAAGTCGTGACGTCACACACTGTCAAAATACTATCTCCAGGTTCAAGCCTAGTATCTTTTACAATGCCGCAGTGCTGTGTTCCCTGTTAATTTAACAGCTGAGTGTAAACAGGAATATTAGTAGAGAATGAATTTTCATTAGCTATGTAAATGGTTTTGTAGGAATACGATTCTGTGCATGTTAACGTACTCAGTGATGTCAGATGTGCTCTTGCTTGTTTGGGACAGAAAGTGTTAAAATGACAATTTCATTGTTTTATTTTGACTCCGATCTGTTTAATAAAGAGGGAGGGAGCACAGCACTGCGACATTGTAAAAAATGTGAGGATTGGATCCAGAAATAGTATTTTGAAGGGGTGTTACATCGGACTTAAAGACCGGATAGCTGATGCGTTCCAAGATTGAAAATGTACAGCTCCGTCCATCTCCTCCACACTTGTCGCCTTTTTTTGTGACCATTTTTCCTGCTCTGGCACAAGACGATGGCGTCACCCATTCCTAATCCCGCCAATAATACTCTGATTGGCTCGGTCGTGTCTCCAGCCAAAGAAGAGAGTTGCCAATCAGAACAAAACTTGAGGTCTGCTACCAGACTAATGAAGTCCAAATGAAGAGCTACAGCAGTGATTTGTTTTGCACTTTCATAAAATCAAGGGTCCACATTCTGACTTTTTGTCGGTATAGTTACAGGTCAAACTCTTATATCCTACATTTCCCATGATACACCTGGATAGTGTCTTTCATCGGAGTCTCCCTGTCTGGTAAAGAACCACGTCTTTCAAACTCCACACCTCCAGTTTGTCACACAGGCAACACATTGAGGGGGATTTGTACTTGTGTGGTGGTGTGTCTGTGTCACTCTGCAGTTACACCTCCAAAACACTAGTTGACAGCAGAGGTTTCTGTGAAGTGCAGTAAAGTTTAGTTGATTCAAAACACACTTTAAACATTTCAAACACAAGAACACAAATCAGCTTCACTATAACTCGCAGCACTCACAGACAAGCACTTGTCTTTATCTGGACGTGCAGTTACATTTCTGGGGAGCTGCACATCAGGGCACACCGTAGGCTCTGTGTAGATTCAGTGCAGGAGTATAAATTCCGCCTTAGACATTTGTTGTCTCAGAGCTGACACTGGGAGATAACCCTGATGACATCACTATGACATCATAGGGGTTATTTTCTCCTTCAGAGCTGTTCTGGAGCTTTTGATCTCATCTCACAGTCTTCATCAGCCTACAGTGAGAAATCTTTTGAAAAAAGAATTTAAGTTTAAACGTGATGACGAGCAGCTCAGACTTCATCTGCTGAGGAGACTGAAAGCTCCGGAGCAGCTACTAAATGGACCCTGTGGTGAGTGTGTTTGGTCAAGAATGAACTTTAAACCTTCAACCAGGTTTGAAGTTTTAGATCCATCTCATGTGAAACAACGTTTAAAGTAATAATTTAACACAGACACTCTGTTCATGTTTCTGTGTGTGAGTTTTTATCCTTCACAACGTCAAACTATAAAGTTCTTGTGTTAGAGTGGACTGACTGTGAGGTTCCGTCTTTACTGAGGGTCAATGAACGCCTCATCAGTCAGATTTCTGGCGGATCTGAGGCAGTCCATGCAGGTAACAGTTCAGGTGTGTCATCTGCACGTGGAACCTCGGCCGGTGCGTCCCAGTCGGTCCGCTGCAGAGCTTCAGCTTCCCCCCAAATACCTGCACCGACAGCACTTTCCCTCCCCGTCACACTCTCGTGCACGGCCGTCACAGCGCAGCGCTCATCAGAAAGTCCACGCGGGGGGACAGAGCCATGTGCAGCGGCCGTAAATCAGCAGCAGCCGCCGGTGCACCGACTCCGCTCCGCTGAGCGTCCCGTCCGGGAGGGAGGGAGGGAGGGAGGGAGGGAGCGCTCCCCGCCGCCTGCAGCACGATGCACGCAGCGCCGCAGAGCTGTAGCGGATCCCCGGGCTGATCCGCGGTGCTGCTGTACCGGGTCACACCGAGCTGAACCGGGTTATGTGGATCCAGCGGGACAGGAAGAAGGAGAGGAGGAGGAGGAGGAGGAGCTGCGGAGATAAACAAACAACTGAACTGATGCAACTTCTGTAAAGTCTGTGACCCGAGCCGAGCCGAGCCGAGCCGAGACTGCAGACTGTGTCCTCTCTGGATTATTACTGCTCTCAGACTGTTTCTAGTTTTCCTCTTCAGACCTCAGAGAGACTCCGCCACCGGACATGACGCATCCAGACTAAAGTTTCACCTGCACTCAGTGTTTGCAATGGTGCGCAAGTATCAGTCTCTCTAACTCTGTGTCTGCTGATGCATTCATCTGTAATCTATCATCTATCATCTATAATCTATATCTACTCATAGAGTGTGGTCAGTGTGTGTTTTGGCCCCCAGAGAAATGTTTTATTATTATTATCATTATTATTAATATTATTATTAATAATAATAATAATGATAATATTAATATTATTAATATTAATATTATCATTATTATTATTATTATTATTAATATTAGTTGTTGTGACAGTTAATAGGAATGCAGTCAACAAGCGCGTTCTCGTGTGCGCGTACATGACGTCTCTTACCTTAATTTGTCGTCCAATCAGAAGCAGCTCTGCACGTTCAAACTCCTCCGTTTCGTCCAATTAAAAGGCGGTTCGAGCTCGCAGCTGTGACGTAGCCGCTCCTGATTGGCTCTGCTGATGAAGGCGGTGGAGAGGATCATATTCACTGAAGTGTGTGTGTGTGTGTGTGTGTGTGTGTGTGTAATTAAGTTTATAGTGACTTTATTGTGTTTTATGATCTCTTATCTCATCACTTTGATACTAACAGCTACTAAACTGAGTTTAAAGAGATTTAATTGTATATTCTTGTCAATATAATATCAATTTAATATTTAATAATACTGTAATATAACGTGTAATTTAATTCACTATAACACTGTAATATTCCCACAGTGTCTGTGGTGCACAATGGGGAGTTTGTTATCTCCCTTGTGTCGTTATTATAGCTTACATTTATTTATTCACTTTATATCTTTAATTCTGACTTTAAACTACATATAATTTATAAATATTTGGATTTTAAAGCCCCCACTTCATTTATTGTGGGTTTTTTTTTGCACTTTGTCACACTATAATCACCCATTATAAGGATATAACATCCCCAGAGTGTCCCTGTCTGTCTGTACTGTCCACTGTCTTATCTCTGACAATATTCCTAATATCTCTATGATCCCCTCGTGTGTCAGTTCTGTCTGTTCACAGTGACTTTATTACACTTAATGAGGTTTTATCTCAAAGCAACATCCCTGTGGGGATTTAAAACATCTCTGTTGTACTTATTAGTCAGTTTATTTAACTTTATTACATCTTTATCTCCCAAATATCAATATCTTCCCTGAGAGGACTTAACGTGTGTGTGTGTGTGTGTGTGTGTGTGTGTGTGTGTGTGTGTGTGTGTGTGTGTGTGTGTGTGTGTGTGGTGCTCAGAGGGAATTTAATGGTAGTTTAATGTCTCCTGATTTTCCTTTAATCGTGCTGTGATGTTTCGGAGTGCGTCTGCGGTCACTTTATAACGATTGTGGTGTTTTATGTGTGTAATCTATTGTTCTTCCCTTTGTGGAGCGTAACAGTGACTTTATTGTGGTGTCTCCACCTCCTGTGGTTTCTCCACAGTGTCGAACATTCATATCTCCGTATCCAGTTTCACAGTGCGTCTGTGGTTCTTGGAGGTGATTTATGTTTCTGTTTGTGGAGTTTGATCTCCTCTTGTATCATCTTTAATGGTCCTATAGGGACACACACAGTGTCTGTGGCTTTATAGAGGCTTGACTGGGTTTTTATGGTAACTTCTGTGGTATCTCTACAGACTAATATTCCTCTTATGTTCCTGTAAAGACTTTTATGGTGTGTCTGTGCTTCTCAGGTGAGACTTTAGGGCTCTTTATAGTGTTTTAAAATCCCTCAGACATCCCATATTTTGTGATATCTCTGTAGAGGTGAAGCATCTAAAAGGCCCAGACCGTCCAGCAACATCTCAGTTTGGGATTTTTCAATTATAAAAGTTCCAAACATTTAATTTATTCCTGTGTTTCAGTGTAGGTAGTGTGGTACTGGGTTTGTCTGGTGCTTCTTTCTGCCTGTTTTACTGTAAGCTGTGTGGGTGTGATGTAGGGGGCGCTGTTAACTGACTCCAGTTCAGTTCATGAGTTTGAACACCTGCAGAGAACAGTGGAGCCTCACTGCGATCACACAAACATCTGACACATGCACATGCAAAGCTGTGACGGGACTAAACGCACATTTTTATTTTTCCGCCACCACATTTCAGAAATATTGATCCTTCTTTCTCCACCACAAACATGAGTACATGTACTTATCTTTTATTATGAGACTGCATACACTGTTTGGCAGTAATGAAAGAACTCCAAGCTGCAGAATTAATACCTCTGATGCTTCAGTAATATTTCTGTCCTTTACATCTAAAGTGAATCTTCCACCTTTACTCAAGTATTTTGACGTCTTTTCCTCCAGTCAACAGGTGGAAACACTTCGCTCTGGTGCTCGCTCTGTGTGCACCACTCAAGATCAAGTTCAGAAATTTGCTGTCCCTCAAAATTTTATTTAAAAAAAAAGGCACAGTTGAGATGAAATACTGTTTAAAAACATCGAGGCAAAACCAGAAAAACTCTTAAGTGTACAGATGCATCAACACCAGGAGGTAAAGCAGAGTAAAATAATAAAACATAGGTGGGAAAATCGATACAGCGGAGTATCCTGATATTTTTGTATCGTATCATATTGATTTTGTTACTAAATTAATTATTAATATCAAAAATACAAGTGAAACTTTCGGTAGCCTTCGAGAATAATGTCATCAGTTGCTTTTTCAGTTCACTAGAAAAATGTTGCTGCAATAAAACTGAAGTGAGACTGAAACCTTATTAAACAAAACTGTTGACAAAGTTTCCCTTTGGGGACAAAATATGTAGTTGAGCAAAGGGAAACATGTTGCAGTGTATTTTACTGCAGTGCACTGTAAACCTCGGTTTGTTCACCCAACTGAAACATTTCTTTGGAACAATTTGCACTAAAACAGACACAAAATAAATGTGTCACATGACCATTGTCTGACAGGAAGTTTATGTCAGTTTAACGTAACTTTTTGTTGTGGTGTGGTGAATTTAATTCTGTGTCATATGAACGTAAACACAGTGAGCACTCATTTCACAACAACTTGTTATTAATTTCATTGAACTATGAAAATATATAGTGGTGAGCTAAAGTTTTTGAAACCCAAGAATAAGGCAAAGCGTTTAATTCAGAACACATCATACAAGTTTATGTCAAGTATTGTCATGGCCACGCAGGCGGGACGTCACTAACTGTGAATACGACCACAACATTGGTCACACCTGTAACTCATCAGAACCACTGTGAAACAGAAACATGAATCACTTTAATGCGTAGTGGGTAACGTGAGTGATTTACAACACATTTAAACACAGTTTTCTTAAACGGCATGCTGGGAAACTCCACAGATGTAGCCCCGAAATGCCACAACATGTTAAAGTGCACGATGACAGTGATGTTTATTGGCCTTAAACTAATCAGGCAAAATCAGCTTTACACATTTTAGTCCAAAATTGTTGACTTAACATAAAAAATGATGACGCGCTCACAAGAGATGAGATTTTGTGTCACGCGAACATAAAGTTTTTACGTCACTCTGACAATGTGGGGCATTTGTGTTGATTCTACATTAAAATTCTGTGTCACAGATGGATCACAGTGTATCGCAACATGTTTAGAATCACAGTGACATTGTATCATGACTCATGTACGTGATAATGTGTTGGAGCCTCTAATGATTCCCACCCCTGCTGTCTGTGAGAGGTCAGGAGGTCACGTGCTGCACCTTTATATAAGACTGAGCTGATTGGCAATATCTCAACACTGATATTATGTAAGTGTGTGTGAGTGTTATGTAAATCAGATTTCTGCTCCAGCAGCCTCAGAAAATATTAATAATAATAATGTTGATATTAATAATAATAATTGACGGGTTCGTGTGTGGGAGGCTTGTGATCAGAGTGTGTCGGAGCAGTGAGTAGATCCTGTCAGATCTCCTCCTCTGACTGTCAGCTCCTGATCGACTTCACACTGAAGCGGCTGCTGGTGCGTTTTAGCGCAGCTCGGAGATTCAGCGGCTTTGTGGTGGTTTAAAAGTGCCGTTTGGACACAAAATATACAGCACCGGATTACAGGCTGTTCTCTCTGTCTCCCACACACACACACACACATACACACACACACACACCGGGACAGGAAAGAGAAAAAAGCCTGTGGAGTGAGTGAGGCTGAGAGGGAGCGGAGCTGCAGAGCTGCAGGCTGGACTTGGACTTGATTTAGCGCAGGGGGGAGGAGGGGAGGAGAGGAGGAGAGGAGAGGCGGCCAGCCGGAGAGTTACGATCCTAAACTTGTGCAGAGACACGCAGGACTGTGGCGGAGCCGCGGAGACACAACTTCATTTGATCCCACACAAAGTGGCTCTCTGCTACACGCGCGCGCTCTGCTGCTGGATTTATTCCACTTTCGCCTCCTTAATGCGTAAAACTATAAACCCATGTGTTGTTTCCGCTGCACACCGGAGCCCGTTAAGTTTTTATGAACGCAGTGAAAACACTTCGTCAGAAGATCCGAGCTGCGGAGAAATGTCCACCCCGTGCAGTCTAATCAATCCCGATCGATAAGCTCACAGACTGATCAGTTTCATCTCACTGTTCTCCTGAGCGGTGGGATCCCGGAGCACAGAGGAACTCTGCTGCGCACACACACACACACACACACACACACACACACACACACACACACACACACACACACACACACACACACACACAGCAGCGGCATCACCGGATTCTACTTGTGAAACTGCGCGAGGAGGATCGATGGCTTCTCTTTGTGATCAATAAGCAGAGTGTGTGATCAGTTGGGGCTCTGCAGGGTCAGTGCGCACAGTCCGCGGCCGCACACACACCGACGCAGTCCGGCGGCGGAGCGAGCGGAGGTCCCGGAGCTCTGAGCAGCAGCAGACAGGCAGAGGAGCGGAGAGGAGGTGGCGCTCCTCTCTGCGTCCGGGACAGCACACCGACTCTCTCTCTCCCCTCTCTCTGCTTCACCGTGTCCTCCCGCTGGAGATAAATTAACGGAAAGCAGCTGTCGGTTGTTTTAGAGGCGAGGCGGCCGTCTGGCAGCTCAGGGATCCCGTGTTGCCTTTTTCTTTCTTCCTCGTCAGATCTCTTTCCCGGGACTCCGCCGACACCGCTGCTGCTGCTGCTGCACCGCGCCCTCCGTCCCGAGCACCGAGGAGCCGCACCGCCGCACGCCGGCCACAGCGCACCGCAGGACGGATAGACATGTTGCCGAGGTCCGCCGGTCGCCGCGGATCCCCGGCGGTTTGAGATGCAGTTTCGGGACGTTTTGGAGATTTACACCGTCCACCAGCACCGGCCGCTCTCGCCTCGCCCCCCGGCACCAACACCACACCGGGCTGCCCTGTGATTCTTCTTTTTTTTTAATTTTCAGTTTTTCTAACGGGACTTTTTCTCTTGTTGCTGGAGATGTTCTTCGTGTCTGGGCTGAAAGTTGTGCGCTCCCCGGCGGAGGGCCTCTAACAGGTCCGGACAGTACATGTAACCCGAGGCGGGGTCAAAGTTCAGCCCTGGTTGGAAATGTGAAAGCGAAGGGGGCAAAAGGAGGGCTCTATTTCCCCCTCTCTCACTCTCACTCCTTCTTTTTTTCTGTTCTTTCCTTTTTTTTCTCCACACATACACTACACACTGCGCACACGCACGCGCACACACACAGGCTGGAGTTACAGTAACCCCCCCACACACACATAAACACACACACACCTTCCAGATCTAAGATTAGATCCGACAGATATGTATTCTCCGCTATGTTTAACACAGGTGAGTGAGCTTTCAAACTTTTTCCAGTGTGTTTAACAGTGTTTGTTTGCAGCTCTCCTATAGCCTGTGACTGTATGGACTCTATAGACTGCGCCTATAGTCTGCACACTGCAACTCTTCTCTCACTTCAACTGTCGTCTTCCTCTCCGCGGCAGCACATGGCGGACAGGCTCCTTCATTTAATTATTTAGTACCGAACATTAATTCCTGTCTTTACGCACTTTTTGTTGGCAACTTTTCCCGCACATTCTGCGTGTGTCCGATTTGTTTGTGGAGGTTTGAGCCGCTGCTTGTGTCTGTGTCTCCGCGGGCTGCACGCACACTCTGTCCCGGCTGCTGCTCTGACTGAAGCCCCGCTCGGGCTCCCGCTGCCCGGCCAGCCTGCCCGGAGCTGCGGCTCACAGTTTAGGGGGCTGTCGGTGTTCTTGTTGGAGGGTTCCCTCGTAACCTCCCTGTAAAGGTTTTTTGCAGCTATAATTTGCGCTAAACCCGGACGCGTAAAGGTGCTGGTTATTTCTGTTTTCTTTACCTCCAAACTTTCCAACTCCACTCGCCGACATGCTCTGGCTTTAGCTGCACTGAGACATGCAACGGAAAAGATTTTCATTTTCACAGCCGCGGCCGTTTATGACACGTTGTTTCTGTTCTCCGTGAGCCAAACAGGCTTCATATTTGCGCAGAAATGAGAGTTTGTGTGTGCTGGCGCAGGGTCAGAGCAGCCGGGGATGGTGGAGGGGTTTGTCAGCTGCCGGGTCTCAGTCCCTCTTTTCGGCTGCTTGTGTTGAACACTGCAGGTTGATCCTGGTCTGTAAAAATCAAAGTGGATTTGATCATTAATTGTTTCCTTCCTGCTGCTGCTCAGGCCTCACAGAGGAACCTCAGGCCCGACACAAATATGTGTCCCTGCAGAAAAACAAACCAAAGTGTTTGTGTCAGAGGTGAGCTGAGGTGACACAGCAGACCTGCAGCAAGCAGAAAACATCACCAACAAAATGTTATTTAAACCCACACGTGACAAACTGACGACCAAATGATTTCCGATTCATTTCCACTCCAAATCCTGAATTTAAATAAAACCATTTTGCATATTTCTCCACCAGAAACTTAAATTTGACCTAATTTTCCTCTTTAAAAAAAATATCCCCTTTTCTGCCATAGTGTTGTGTTCAGGGTCAGAGGTTAAAAAAGGATTTAAGAGCTTTTTTTGGGTGTGACCTCATGGAGATTCTGGCTGCAGATTTTGGCTACCTCTTGCAGGAATTATCGTCTTAATCTCCTGAAATTAACCACAGCAAATAGACACAAATAGAATTTAAAACTGAAGAAATCACACAGATTTATATTTTAATATTTTAATTTCAAGATCTGACACACACTCATTCTTTAATACACAAATTATTTAAAATGCATTTCTTGCCAGGACTGGATTTGAAATGAAATTAGACGTCATATTTTATTATTTATAGCTGAAGCACATTTCTTCAGAAACAAAATAATTCATTGACATTTAATTGTAAGCATTTCTAAATGAGTGGATTTATTGATCCTGGCTGTGAATTAAGAGAATATTCAGTGAGACAGTGAAAGGAGATGATTGAGTGGGATCCGCTCTGGAACCTGCAGCTGTGTTGAGTTTATTTTACATCTTCTTTTTCTGACTTGTCTAATTTTTGCTGCAGCTTTTGTTTGAATCCAAAATTTCTCCACAAAACTGATTTGTCATCTTGATTTTCTGGTTGGAGCTTCAGTGTGTTGTGAGGCGCATTTGAAGACGATGTGAAGCTGCTGCAGGAACGAACACGAGCTTTAACGTTTAATCTGATTATCAGCCAGTAAAACCAATAATCAGCAGACGGAGTCGCTTTTATAAATCCAGCTCAGTGAAGGGAAGAAAAAATGTTGGAGTTCAACAGATTTTTTTATTTTTTTTTATACTGGTTTGAAAAATCTTATTAAGCAAATGTTTTTTTTCTTTTTGCTTATTGTTTTAATTTTTAATAGTTGCTTTTTTAAAATTAACCTCTGATATTTCTGATTATTTTCAACCATTGAATAGAAGTGTGTGTGTGTGTGTGTGTGTGTGTGTGTGAGAGGAAAGCTGCTCAGTGAGGCTGTTTATCCATCCTCAAACAATCCAACCTGCCAGGACCAAACACTGTATTTTTACTTGGCATCATAAAGCCCAATTTTAATATAGATAAATATATTTCTGAGTTCATATTTGCCCAAACTGCTGTTTCCTTTGAAAAACCTTTGATAGGTTAAACTTGAATTTGTATTTCCTATTTAAAAAAACACAATAACACAGTATGAGGTGTAAACGTTGGAGAGTTTCCTGCTGAGCTGACAGATTCAAAGAAAATCAAAATCGGAAACGTTATGTGTCAGTAAAGTGAGCATCTGCGTTGTGCCCCTCAGCCAGCAGGGGGCGTCCTCAAATGAAATTTTAATAATTTATTTTTTTTAAAGACGTTTCTATTTATCCAAGCCTTCGGCACTTTTTGGGATTTTGTAGCAAACATTAGGATTATCGCAGTTTCGTGGGCGACGTAGCGGCATGTGTGACGCTGACGAACTCAGCAGACGTTATTTAAGTTTTCTCATGTTAGTTTGTAGTTGGCTTCTTTTTTTTTGGCATTTGATTGTGTGAAAAATAGACTAGATCTTTGGTTTCGTGGTCACAGAAGCAGAAGTAGAAACGAAGAAGAAAAACAGACGAATAAAGAAATAAAAGCAGGCAAGAAATCTAAACAGGCACTTTGTCGATTTGTCCAAAAAAGATCCCACAGCGAGAGTTCGTCTTCTGAACTACATTTTAATCTGCTGAGAAATGAGTTTAATAAACATAAATCAGGAGTCAGAGGAGACGCTGAACTAAGAAATGTCTCTTATCAGATATAGAAAGGTTCCAACTTCTGTTTCCTGCACAAATGATCCTTCACGTCATTTGTGTGTCACAGAGTCCTGATGGATGATGTCTGTGTGACAGCTTATATTATTGAGCTCATTTACAATTAATGTTGAGCCACTTCTTTAGTTAGTTAGTTGTTTTTGGGAGGGTTGCTGAGGGCGATGAGATCCTCTGATTGGTTCTCAGATTTCAGTGACTTCTCCTGAAATGATATTTGGCAGAATCCTGGTGTGTGTGTGTGTGTGTGTGTGTGTGTGCGTGTGTGTGCGTGCAGGCACAGTTTGTATAAATCTCCCTCCTCTGTGTTTCGTGAGGCTGCTGTTGTCCTCCACCTCCTCTGTCACCTCCTCCATCACCGGCCGTTAACGGCGAGGTCCCGGCGGCTCATTCGGGCCTCACCGGCGAGCCGCTGAGCCCGAGTGACACGCCGATAATTCCCTCAGTGTGTCGGTGTGGGTGTCAATAGACGGGGAGGGAGGCAGAGAGGATTACCATTATTGCTCCCCTAAATGACTGTTATTCAGGGGGCTGTTGTTACAGGCCTGTTATTCGGAGCCCATTACATCTGTCACCAAGGTGCAGAAGGGGAACGTGTAAGCCTCGGTCCAGCCCTCAGACTCCCCTCGCAGGTTTAGAAACGCTGATTTCCTCAGAGGGAAAACGCTGAAAGAAAGACTGACCCCAAAAGAGAGGCAGAAGAAAGAACCCCGGGGAGCCGCGTCACACGTCCGCCTCAAAACCTCTTCACCACGTTTTAACCAGGCGGCCTTTTATTCACCGCCGCAATCTGACGTTCTTACAGAAAAATAATCTGCCAAGAGATGAGATGATTTTCACCAGTTTCTAATAAATATCATCTCAAATTAAATGTCCTTTTTTTCTGGACACACATGCAGCAGTCTGCTTGTGTCTGCAGCTTTGAGATACAGGCAACATTACTGACAAAATAAATTCCAGAAACAAGAGAACGTGCGCTGGGAACAAGAGAGATTATCTCAGACCAACTGGCAGAATTTGCTCTTGTTTGGAAAAACAGAAACACGTTTTTTAGGCCAGATGTGAAAAGAAATGACTTGTTCATAAAGAAATGCGGAGCTGAAGTGGAAACAGTGAGAAACATCATGTAGTGACTTACAGAAGCTCAAAATTCTCATGTTTTCTTCAAACAGCCTGAAAAAGGCCCACTGGTTGAGATAGCTTTATGTTTCCAACACTAAAATAGTTTCTCCTTTAAAGGCTCATTTCCTCCATTTTTACTGCAGAGATCTGCTTTGTTTCTTATTTCAGGAAGCGAGCACCAGTTTCTTAAAAAAAAAAATCCTGATTATTCGACCAGAACAGTTGAATTAGATTAGATTAGACTTTTAAAAGTCAGAAGCCTTTTTGTAAACTCTAATCTGAAACAGTATGACTTGTGTTGATGGATGTGGTTTGTAGTGCTCACATTCTTAAGAAATCCTTGTCCTGAAATGTTTTATTTTCTCAAAATGAGCAACACAAACAGCCATCAGTTTGAGATAATCTCATGATTCTGATACAAATCAGTTTATTTTAACAATGATTGTGTGAAGCTATCTGCTCTGTTTTGTCTTATTCCTGAAAGAACAGAAGCTGCACAGAGAATAAGATTGATTTTCTTGTGTTATAAGAAACTGAAGCAGGTTTTTAAGTTGGAAATTGGAGAAAATTTTCACCTAAATCCAGTGAAGGAGTCCTAAAATGTTGTGTTCTCCTAAAACAAGCCCCAAACCGGCATTAGTTTGACATCATTTCATGTTCCCGGATAAATCAGCGTGTATCAGTAGTTTTCCTGAATCATTTTCTCGACACGGATGCAGAAACAGGATTATTTTGTTTCAGAAAACCTTCCTGAGAGGAGGGAAAGCTGAGAACAAGAGGGATTATCTCAGCCCGCCGGCAGAAAAGCACGTTTTTAAGGCTGAATATGAGACCAAGTGACTTGTTAAGTGGGATTTTGTTTGCAGCGGACAGACAGAGTGTGAAACGGCGGCGGAGGCCGGTGTGTGAGCGGGTCAGGAAGCTGAAACACTGCACTGGGCTGTGAGGAATGTTGGTATGTGGCTGCAACGAACATCCAGAGCCGCCAAGCTGCAGATCCACTGTGGAATGTGTGTGTATGTGTGTGTGTGTGGAGGCTGAACACATCATCCGTCCAGCAGCCACTCGTCGTCCTAATAACTGCCCGAGGACACAAACAGAAACACATCTCGCTCCGAACAGAAACCACAAATAACAAAAGGCGGCGTTCTCGGCCGTCCTGGAGTGAGATTTCAGAAAGCGGCTGCAGGTTGGCTGCAGAGCGGCTGGAGGCGCTTTTGGAGACAAACCCGTTCGCCTGGACCGTCTCCAAGAAGAAACAATGTGCTGTATTCAGACCCCTTGACAAGGGAGGGTGAACAATGTTATATATATATATTTATAAAAAAAAAAAAGCAATGCAGCTGGTGCTGTAATGCGCAGCCCGTAGATACAGTTTCCTCTTTAGTGTGAGAGCTCCGAGCTGAAGGTTTAATCTGACAGAGAAGATTTGACAGGAAGATTTTCTGACAGCTGCAAAAAAAACTCTTCCTCAACTTCCTGTAGTTTTAAACATATCTAACACAAAACCTTAGGTTGAACTTGAAAGGTTGTTTTCAAAGTGAAGATCTTCACACTCTTCTTGTCAACATGTTCAGACTCAAACAGTAGATTCTCTCAGTCCCTCCAGGATGTCGAGGTTTTGGGATTGTTGCGGCCTAAAGTGTCTGATTTTGTAGCAGCTTTTCAAAAAATTGTGCTGCATGTTGTGATGTTTGTTTTGCAGCAAAATTGGGGGAGGAGGTGAAAATTGAAAAAATAATTTCTTTTTTGTTTCACTCTTTAAAAATCGAAGGCAGCCTGTTTCGGTGAGAATAAAACTGCACTGCTCTGAGTTTGTGATTTTACCCTCACGTCACCACCAACCTGCATATTCAGGCTAACTCACCTTGATTCTTTCAGCACATGCAGTAGATGCATTGTGGTGATTTGTCTTGTTTCTTGTCCACAAGTTTCAGCCGCTCTCCAGGTGTGCTTTGTGGTTAAAGTGTTTGTGTTGCACCAGAGTTTCACACGGTGCAAAACAGTTTACCCCCGCTTTCATGCAGAACATCAGAGAATCACCTTGTGTGGTTTTATGCAGTGATTTTATTGGTAATTGTGAGATGTTCGTGTTGCACGTTTCTGCGTCTTCATAACCAGAGACCACGGAATCTATAAAAGCCGAAAGGACATGACGTCGGTGACGGTGTTTGGATTTTGCATCAGAGCCAGAGTGCAGTACTGATCCCATCCTTCTCCCACAATGACAGAGCCGTGATCTGTTTGGAGACCAATAACAAATAAAACCAACGCTTACACGTCGATTAAAAAAACCATCATTCAGCATCACGTAATGTGTCTTTTATAGTCTGGTGGAAGGATTTTTCAACAAAGACGTGACGGGTTGTAGTGGAACTTGCCGTGTCGGCTCCATGGACTCCAGTAGAAGTGGCTCCAAACTCTGGCTCCAATGCAAAATTCAAACACTGTCACTGATGTTTGTTTTCTTGCCAGAAACAAGGAAGTGAGTTTGGTGACGTTATGAGGAGGGCTGCTATGATTGGAGACACTCACAGGAAACTATGATCATTGGTCAGATTTGCCTTGAAGTCGTGGTGATTGGACAAAATTGCAATGTTGTGCTGAATTCATGGGGAGTGGCTAAATGTTTGTTTGCACATTTATCGCGACATCACAGTGTGCAGTGTGTGTATCTACGGACTGATGTCTCTTCGTCCTCCACTGTTGTTAAAAGCACATCAGTGAGCCACACCGTGTCACTGGGTCACATGATCATGACCATGATCACACTATATTGTGACCCACCATTCCGCTGACACTGTTACTTACTAGAGCACCGAATGTGGATTAATCCACTGCTGAAAATAGTCCCTGTCAAAGTCATTATTTCCTCCTGTTTGATAAAAACTACAGTGATCAGCTGTTTGAGGAGATTACTGATCGGCACACAGACGTTAAATTTAGGTTGTAATGAAAATCGGGTTGACGATATTTCAGTGTTTCACGTTGTCTGGACGTTAACATTGTGACGTTTTGTCGACAGTGGGTTTTGTTCTGTCATTATTCCACGTCAACATGACGTTGGCACGGGACATTTGGAGATGTTAATTTTGGTTACTTAACAACACAACTTAAAACCAACAAAATGTCTACGTCATCTGTGGTCAGCGTTCTGCATCGGTTTAGTTGGCATTAGACATTGTCCTGTCATTAAATTTGAGTCGCCTGACACAACCTTAAGTCAACCAAATATCAGCGCTGAAAGAAATTTGTGGCCGGCTGAGCAAATATTTGTGTTTTTAAAGATTTAGGTCTTCAGTAGGAACCAATGGGCTCAGAGCTGAGAGACACAGACAGGAAGTCAGACAGTGTCGAGAGACGGAGTAACGTTGTTGGTTTGGGTCTAAATATGGGATTTAAAGACTGTAAGAAAAATATAGAATATCAAGAGGGTTTATACTTTAAAATCCACACCCAATTAAACTACCTAAACCAGCAGGAATAGGAACAATTTAAATAAAAATGTTGAATCCTCCCAGCCTTCTGTCTGGCCCGGGTCACCTTCATCTCTGGACCTCAGTGCACCTGCTTTCAGGTGTCCTTTAAACATGAAACTATACATTTGTAAGGTCAGACACAGACAGGAAGTCAGACAGTGTTGAGAGACGGACTAACATGTTGAACATGAGAATTCTTGACATTAGAAGAACTTAAAAAACACAGTCTTTGTCCTTTAACTCCAAACGTATCTGCAGATTTAACTTGCAGGGCGTATTAAAGTTTTAGTTTTCTTACAGTAAGTACCAAAAATTTGAGAATCTTAGTGACAGTATTTAGTGTCAGTATGATGAAAAATAACAAATAAGATGGACTGCTGCTCTGAAATCAAGAAAACTGACACTTGACTCTAGAATAGTCTTAAAGGAAGTCGATTTGTGTTGAAACACGTCAACATCTGCCTGTTCTGTCCGAATATTTCAACTTGTAACTGAAGCTAATCAGCTCATAACTCTCATCGTTCTTGATTCTTGTACAAGGACGTGCCGGGAGACACTATTCCTATCTAATCCACTTTTCTTGAAAAACTCACCATTGATGGTTGGAAGTCTCCTCTCTCCAAATACAGTTGAGTTTTTAGTCCAAAATGAGTTATTTGTCCTCCAGCTTGATGTTTTCATGACCACACGTTTCTACCCAATGTGGACGTGCACATTTGCCACAGCGCTCACCACACCTGGCGAAAGGCTCACTCTGGACTCCACCCTCATTAAATGTGTTCACCTAGCTTCAAGTGTGTCCGCTGGCCAAACAGTATAAAAGGAGAACATGGGCACAATGTTGGTCTCTTGGAAAACAACAAACTTTATGACGTATTTGAGAAAGAAAGACAGATCACCATAGAGACAGAGATAGATGGTTAGATAGAGAGATAGTTGTCCAAATTGGGTATAAGCATGTGTGATCACGAAAACGCAGAGCTGGAGAGCAAATAATTCATTATGGACTAAAAACTGGATTATATTTGAAGAGAGGAGGCTTCGGACCATCTGTAGTGAGTTTTTCAAGACAAATGGGACTAGACTATTGTAAGTGCATCTGGATACGTTACAACTGATTTGTAAATACATTAACAGTTACAAAAATGAATTTTGGGACGTGATTAATTGTTGGATTCCAAATCAGCAGGGCAGTGAAAACAAAAGGAATTTAACGAGTTGTTTGTTTTTGTAACGACTCATTACTGGGAAAAGGAATGTTGTTATGGCAACACGTTACTGCCCAACACTGGCGACCAGCAGGCTCCAGTTTATTGAAAGTAGTTGGTGATTTCTGTTGGAAACGGTAAATATTTTTTCGCGTCATAAGAGGACGAGGTTTTTAAAGACTGACCTACTTCAGGATTCTTGCAGTGAAAACATTTGTGAGTGCTGTGAGAATATTCCTGAGAATTACTTTGTCATGAAACCAACTTCAGTTGTTCTTGATTCTAGTGCAGATACCAGCAGACGTAAGGTTTGGAGATACCTTTTGCATTGAATGTCCGCGGAGAGCTGAGGTCACGCGGAAGCGGACACGGTTCTATTCATAGTTGACGGTCCGCTTCAGCCTCCGGCAGAAAAGGGGAGGGCCGGGAAGTGAGCTCACGGTCCTTCAGCTGCCAGCATGGGGTGCACTAAACGATGCTGTTGGGTCTGGAGTAAATGTCAAATATCTAACTTCAAACTAACTTCACTGTGGTGAGGCGGCTGCTGCTGGCTTGAAACCAGTGTTTTGGTCTGGACTGGAGTGTGGCGCAAGAGAAGGGAGCATGCGTAGTTGGCGTGCTTGCTATGTCTACAGTCCGCACAGTCACACAAAATAGGCTGCATGTGCACGTCTGCACAGGAGTCCAGGGACATGCGAGGATGACGCAACCAAATCAGACCCTCGCAGACAGGCGGATGCAGAAACTGTGATTTGGCCTTCATGGCTAGTCGTTGCAAAAAGATGATTTCTGTTAGAAACAGGTTGAAATATTTTTATACACACTGAGCCACTTACAGTGAAGACATCTGCAAGAACAGTAATATTCTAACTTCTCTTTTTGTTCCTTAAACTGAGTTATATTGTTCTTGAATGCAGCGCAGCTTCACCATTTTTATATTGTCTTGTTTTAAGAAGTTTTCAGGACTCGAACAGAAAGTATTTGATAAGAGGGAGATTTTTGCAGTGAAGGCTTTTGCACGTATCAAGATGTGTGTGAGCCTCTTTGATCTATGAATAGTCGAGTGTGTTTTTTTTTCAATACGTGGCTCAGGACGAGGAGGAGGAGGAGGAGGAGGAGGGAGGCTGGAGGCTGGAGGCCCTCCTCCCCCCTTGTCTCCCCCCTCCACCCCCGGCCTGCTCAGTTACCCTCTGAGGAGTTTTATCCAAATAAGAAATGTTCCATGAAGATGTTTTCTGTCCGTCTGTGTTCTCTGCTCTCCACTTGTTTCTTTTCTTGTCAGTCGTTGTTTCTCGTGATGAAACTTGTTTTTCTGTCCGTCTGTCTGTGTTTAGACGGACAAACTGAAATGACAGGTTTCCAGCAAGCGTCACCACAGACCAGCGTCCAAACCCTCAGGACAAAAACAAAGCGTATTTATAGGGCCATATCAACATTTACTACAGATCTAATGTAATCAGAAGTATTACAGATACATTCATCCAGTCTTGTTTTTTCCTGGCAGCCGTTGTTTTCCATTTATTTGCATTCATCTCAGCACACTATAGAAACCAGTTTCAGAGACTTCAGAGAGCTCTCCACTCCATCGGTCTTATTTTATTGTTTTATCATCATCATGTTGTGACAAAGTTAGATTAAAATTAAAAACCTGAGAGAAAGTAATCTGATGGATCTGCTCAACACGAATTCTGCTTCAGCTCGTTTATTACTGAAGAGAAATAAATGGAAAGGTTCAGATATTATTCACACAGTCTTTAATAGAGGAGCTTAAATATGCAAGAACTCGGATATAATGTTATTGATTCTGTGACTGAACCTTCAAGTCTAATTTCTCAATTGTGCTTTGACTGTCATGTACCAAAAAAAGTCAAATTCATAATTGTTGACTTGTTCTTTGATCCTGTAATTTCTCCTTGAAATTGTAGTTTAAGACCATGTTTTAATTAAACAAAGTGCGTCACGTGTGGCTGCTTGTATTTAGATGAATTTTAGCATTTGAAAAAAAGAAAGAAAAAAGGATTTTTAAGAAACACAAGTTTATATTTCTCAAACCAAGTATTGCGATATTTGAATTTAGCTCTAGAATTAATGTGACTTGTTTCCCAATTCAAGACTTTCCTAGCTTTTTCAGTCGTAGTGCCGTGACATGCAGCAACGTATCCTCGAACATTTGTTCATTTGATATCCTACAAAACAGCGGTGCATATGAAATCCTATAAATTATCGCCCCATTAATGATGCTAGGTTCGTGACCTACAGTTACATAATTAACGTAAAGCTACAGAGGTTAGGTTTAGGAACAGAAACATGGTGACGACGTACCATAAATTGACTCAAAGTTCACACTGTTGTGAACATCTGTCTCCTGGGAAAGTCCTGTGTTTTGTGACCAGCCACCCCAACCTGCCTCCTAACTGGGACCATTCAGGACTACTTCCATCTTTACTCCCATCAGCACGCTGGTCACATGATCTCAGCCTCCCAAACTACGTGGGTTATTCATGAATTACTGGCTCATTATTACGTGGGATATGTACGAATTTTGGTGCATTACTCTCTGTACAAACATCCTGCCTGCAGCGACAACACTGACACTCATTTCCAGAAAAGTTCCTGGAACATCCAAACTGCACCTTTCTCTCAGATTTGGTTACAGTTACTTCTGTGCACACGTGTTGGGAAGGCAAGTAACTTTTTGGGGGCAAGCTTTGTGCTGCTCTTAAATGATACCTCCTCATTAAATTTAAAACACAATCAACACACACACACACACACACACACACACACACGCTGGATAAAACCACGGAACTACTGTCATTACCATTTCTATTTATTACTAAATTATGGATCCATGCGCTGTGCTAACACTATATGGAGATCTTTGGGTACATGTCAGGGTCGGGGCGCCACCAAGGTTTGGCTTTTTCTCTTGTTTTTGTTTTGTACTGTGGTTGGGTTTTGTTTTTGTTTTTTTTGTTTTTTTTTTTGGTTTGTGGTTTTATGCCACCGCGCCAGAAATAGCTGTGGCTTAAGGCATTGTGTTTTCTGTCCATCTGTATGTTCCATTTTTGTGAGCACCATTTCTCAAGAAAACCTTAAGGGAATTTCTTCAAGTTTGGCACAAACGTCCACTTGGACTCAGTGAAGAACTGATTACATTTTGGTGGTCAAAGTTGAACATCACTGTGACCTTGCATCCGTTTCATTCTTGTAAATGTACTATCTCACGAACACCTTTAGGGATTTTTTTCAAAGTTGGCACAAACTTTTACTTGCATTCAACAATGAGCTGATTAGATTTTGGTGAACAAAGGTCACTGTGACCTTGCATCCATCTTAATTCTTGTAAACAAGATACCTTAAGAACACCTTAAGGGATTCTTTTCTACCAAATTTGGCACAAACGTCCACTTAGACTGAAGAATAAACTGATTAGAGGTTTGTGGTTGAAGGTCAAAGGTCAGTGTGACCTCACAAAATATGTTTTTGGCCATAACTGAAGAATTCATTCACTAATTCCGACCAAACTTGACACAAAAGTCTAACAGGATAAAATAATAAAGGTCAAAAGGTCAAAGGTCAGCGTGACTGTGACATCATCATGTTTTAACATCATATCTCAGGAACAGAAGGGGAGACATTTGGTCAGATACTGAATTTGTGACTCTAATCTTGAACCTGTGCTGGTTGTATAGATCTTCTGTGTGTGAAGCATCCATGTTTTCAGAAACTGAGGCATAAAAAACAAAGATGAAAAAAAAATTAAAAACTTGATCACAACAAAAAAGAAACTTTGTGAAACGTCTCCCCAGAAAGAAATGGATAGAAAGCTAATTATCTCCTCATGCTGACAGAACCTTGTTCTAGTAACAACATGTTTCTCAGTTTGAACTTTGGAGTGCATTGTCGGTTTCGGCTGTGATGTGACGGAGAGCGCCTCTAAAACAATGTGACGTTACATCAGCTGAATTTTACACAAAGTGTCGGAGCACATCTGCTCACCTCAGCGGCCTCTGGGTTTGTGGAGACTGTGCTTTTTATCGCCTCAACAAGCTGTAATAACATTTTAACTGGAAGCTCTTCCTCTCCGTTACGTCTCCGCCTTTAACTCCTCCCTCTGCTGCTTGTTTCTCTTCGGCCTGTCTGCGTTTCATTCAGCCCGTCGTCTGCGTGTTGTGACACCGCGCAGTAAAGAAACACTTTTCTCTTTCACTCTAATGTGTTCATTTCCTGCCCGGGTCGGTCTGGATAAGCCTGGTTTTGTGGTGGTTTGGGGGGTTTGGGAGGAGGAGGGGGGAGCAGGTGTAACCAACCCCAAATTGGGTCTAATCCACGACATGCCGTCTAACCACATTCCCACCCTTAATAACTGCGCAGCTCTCATCAGCCAAACGCCACATAATGCACCTTTAATACACCTTTAATCCTCCACACGGTGCCATCGCAGCGCCGCTGTTTGTGTTTGTGGCGGCTTCACTCTGCTCGGCTGCCGCTGGGTTGTCGGGTGGTTGTTTGGTTGGTGGGATTTTGGTCGGTTGGTGTTTTTTCGGGGCTGGCAGACGACCCCCCCCCCCCCAAACCCACCAACAGACCCACATTCCTGCCTGAGAGCCAAGAAAGAGGCGACACAGGCTGAACTGACACTGAAGAGTCTGTGTGGCCCTGAGAGACAGACAGACAGAGACGGAGACAGACTGACAAATCTGACGTTGACGAGACGCCCTGTGATCGACTTCTGTGATTTACTTCTTTCTCTCCTTTTTTGTTTCCTTCTTCCTCGCTGCTGTTCTTTTATCCTTCCTTGTGTACTTGCTACTTTCTTTCTTTGTGTCATTCGTCTTCTCTTCCTTCATTCTCTCTGTGCTTTTTGCTTTCTATTCTGTTTCTTCACTCTGTCCTTCCTTCCTTCCTTCCGTCCTTCACTCCCTCTTTCCTTTCCTGCTTTCCTTGGGTATTTTTATCCTTCTTTGCGTCCTTTTATCTTTCCTTTGCCACTCATTTCTTTGTTTTCTGTTGTCTTCTCTTCCTCCTTTGACCCTTTCTGTACGTCTTTATTTCTTCTCTCCGTTTTTGTTTCTGTTCTTTTATCCTTCCTTGTGTACTTGCTTTCTAGTTTCCTTCTTTGTGTCATTCTTCTTCTCCTCCCTCATTTTTGTTTCCTCCCTTGCTTTGTTTCCTCCCTTCCTTGTGCATTTCCATCTTTCCTTGCTTCCTTTTATCTTTCCTTCTTCACTCCTTTGTTTTCTATTTTCTTTTTTATTTATTTGTTTAATTTTTTTCTGAGCCATTCCGTCCTTCTCTGTTTCTTTCCCTCCTTCTCCTTTGCTTCCATTCGTTTATCCTTCCTTGTGTTCTTGCTACTTTCCCAGCTCTTCTCTCCCTTTATTTCCTCTGTGCTTTTTGCTCTACTTCCCTCTTTCCTTCCCTCTTTCCTTTGTCCCTTTTTCTCGTCTTGTTCTCTCTGTACTATAATTCCCACTTTCTTTCCTTATGTATTCTTTCTTTGCTTCCTTTTTTATCTTTCCTTCATCACTCTCTTCTTTGTTCCACCTTCCTCTTTTTGTAATTGGTACTTTCCTTCTTTTCTTCATTGCTTCTTCCCTTCCTTTTTTAACCCCATATGTTCTTCATACGTTACTTTTACATCCTGTTTCTTTCTTTCCCTCTCTGAGTTGTTCTTCTTTGTTTCTGTCCTTCTATCCCTCCTTGTGGACTTGCTACTTCCCTGCTTTCTTTCTTTGACTCATTCTTCTTCTCGTCCTTTATTCCCTCTGTGCTTTCTGCTCGTCTTTCTGTCTCCTCACCCTCTCCTGCCCTCCTTTTTTATGTCAGTCGCTTTCTTCTTTGTGTATTTTCATCTTTCTGTGTCCGTTTTTTCTTCCTCTCTCCTTCCTGTCTTTTTTGCTCTTGAATCTAAAACCACTAAAATTTCTAAATTAGGATCATTTTGGGAATTCTCTGCTCATTTCTCTGCAGTTTTCAGATATTGACTCCATGTTTGGAAGAAATCTGAAAGCAGCTGAGTTATATTGAACATTGGTTGAACTGATCTCACCACACTGGCATCTTTTAAGAAAACAACAGATTTTAGAAGTAATTACTGTATCTCCACTAAAAGTTCTCAACCTCGCTCATTTCAGACTTCAGACTGTGCAGCCGAACTTTGTTCCTTTAAAGTTTCTCTTAAAGTTTAGTGGAGGTCTCAACATTTCCAAAAACACCAGATATGTTTGTGTGAAATGATGCTAAGAAACATTTCTATCTGACAGAAGGCTGCAGTTGTCGTACTGCTGTAATGAAGATATACACAATATTTATGTGATACTGTTAGAGCGGGATAAGATAATTTTTCCAACCTTAAATTGACTTTACAAATAAAAGAGAAAGAGCCGTTGTGTGTTGAATTGATTGTTGCAGTGACACGTTGCTCCCTTGCCCTCTCACCACATCTCTCTTCTCCGTCCCTCCCTCAGGATGAATTCCATCCTTTCATCGAAGCCCTGCTGCCCCACGTCCGGGCCTTCGCCTACACATGGTTCAACCTGCAGGCCCGCAAGAGGAAGTACTTCAAGAAGCACGAGAAGCGCATGTCCAAGGAGGAGGAGCGCGCCGTGAAGGACGAGCTGCTGGGCGAGAAGCCCGAGGTCAAACAGAAGTGGGCGTCACGCCTCCTGGCCAAACTGCGCAAGGACATCCGGCCCGAGTTCAGGGAGGACTTTGTGCTGACGGTGACGGGGAAGAAGCCGCCGTGCTGCGTGCTGTCCAACCCCGACCAGAAGGGCAAGATGAGGAGGATCGACTGCCTGCGCCAGGCAGACAAAGTGTGGAGGCTGGACCTGGTCATGGTGATTTTATTCAAAGGGATTCCCCTCGAAAGTACTGACGGGGAGAGGCTGGTAAAGTCTCCTCAGTGTTCGAACCCCACCCTGTGTGTGCAGCCGCATCACATTGGAGTTTCAGTCAAGGAACTGGATCTCTACCTGGCCTATTTCGTGCACGCAGGTAAGTCCCACAATCTCTTTTTCTTTGTGTGTGTGTGTGTGTGTGTGTGTGTGTGTGAAGGGTTGCTGAGCAGCTGCAGCTCTTTGTTTGGTCTTTGTGAAGGTGCGACTGTGATGAACGTCAAATGCAAACATGACAAACGTGTGTGTTGAATGTCACACCAACAACACACGACCACTGACGCTCCACTGTCCTGTTGTTGTTTTATTGTGTGTGTGACTGAAAAGTGTCGGATCATCACAGGTGGTTTGGCGTCTGGCTTTGTATCAGTTCATCTCTGCTGTATTAACTGGTGCTTGTGGTTCATTGATTCATGCTTTTTCTTATCTATAGATATATTTAAAATATTTTTCTACAAGAAAAGAAAGTGCAGTGACTCCACTTGACTTTGTATCTTCTCGACTGATGACTCAAGTCATCGACTTGTATCCCTAATATTTCTAATACCTGTAGCATTTAACTTGCATCTAAACTGAATTATATTCCTTTACTGAACATCCAGAGTGTTAACGTTAATCCTCCAAACAGCCTTTAAAGCTGAAGGACAGCTGACTGAAAGTACTGTCAATGTTAGATCCACAGCTCTCGATAGTGTCACTTTAACATTAGCTCACATTTTGTAAAACTGTTGGCGTGTCTTCTTGGTTTGTCTCGGCTGTTCTGTTGCAGCTTCTCTCAAATTTGTAGTTGGATTGTGGATGAAATTTGTTACTTTTTTTTACCTTAACATATTACGTTAGCTAACCTTACAAGCAGATACATAATGTTGTGCAACAGGTTTCCAGTAGACGTCGGTCTGTATTCCTTGAGGGATTTACTGTTAGAAATCAGGCAGCCCGCCTGTGGGCCCTCCTAAGGTAACAGCTGCTGTATTTGTTGTTGTTTAAGTGGTTTACTCATCGTTTGAAAGCTACGCTCATTGCGTGTCATTAATGCTGAACATTTTAAGGTATACCCACTACAGCAGGCTCAGTAAACACACACTTCCAGATGATCTAAATCCAGCGAAACATTTAAACACATTATTACATCCGTAGATATCCAAGAACTGCCATTGCATTGATTCAAATGTTTATATTTCTCCAGATATGATCCATAATTTCTCCAGTTCTGCATGTACACAAACCGACTGGCGGCAAACCCCTGACCTTTTGATTGACACCTCACTTGAGCCAGTTGGAGCCTTCCAGTGCTGTTGCTATGGCCTCCAAAGCCAACCAGAGCCTGAGCTGAAGGGACGTGCTTCACTGACATTTTCTGGATTAGAAGCCATTTAAGTGGCCCACAGAGGCCGCAAAGGCTTATGGGTCTTGTAGTCAGTGACACTCCGAAGAGCCACAGTGGAATTAAACTTCTTACAGGGTAAACAGGCTGGTACAAATAATAAGCGCCTGAACAAAACCGTGAAGAAACACATGGAAAATGTTTATTTTCTGCTTTATGATATGGTCCCATTGTGTTTCAGTTTACTTTGGACATGGCTTGGAAAGGTGTTTTAGGTGAATGTTACAGGACCGTAGAGAGGCTCAGATTTAAAGTCATCATCAGATATTTTCCATGAGCTTCTACGTTCTTTGTTGACATTGGAATCAACCGTTGGAAACTGCTTTTGGACCTTTCAGTCGAATCAGATGGTCTTCAGTAGCTGCAGAAATTGAGTGACTCGACTTTTGAGCCACGGCAGACAACAAGTCCGAGAAACAAATAGAAATCTGAAGACCAAGACAAATGATTAAACTCCATCTGCCACAATTTTCCTTTTCTGCGTCAAGATACAAACTCTCATTTCTCTCAAATATTTGTTCACGTTGATTTCTGCTGTAAATAAGCTGAATTCTGCAGATTTGTTTCAGAAAGTATCTTTTAGGGTCCAAGTCCTCGTCTTCGTGTCGATGAAACTTGTTTATCTGTTAGTTTGAGGATGAAAACGCACCTTCCTCTCACAGCAAACTGCTCTCTGTCTCTGAGACAAACATGTTATCAGCTGCAGACAGGCATAATTTCATCAGCGGTCAGTAAAGCAGAAGTCTGAGGAGAAAGGACGGTCTGTGCCAGAACCTCGTCACCCCGGCGGCCTCTCTGAGAGCGGAGCAGGTCGGGGAGTTCTGGGTGAAGCTGGCACACCTTTCAGGTTTAAAAAAAACACAATTATCTCCGGAGCGATTGCTCAGCATGTTTCCACGATTTCCGACTGATTCCACGGGAAAATAATTTGGCTGGTTGGAATATTTGTGCGTGCAGCAGCGAGCATGTAGAGGAGGTGTTTGGCAGACGGTTTAAGTGCTTGGCACAGAGCTCACTCTAAGTTTGTTGGAGCTTTAGAGTTTTCTTGAAAAATGAGAACAGCTTCCAGACAGCCAGGTGACATTTTCCACAAGCTCCACTTTCAGATTCCTTCACCAGGATAATACTGACATGTCCTTCTTATCATTCCAGTCCTGAGCATTTAATTCTCTAAGAAAAATCTGAGAATATTTCAACCTGTTTCTAATAAAAATCCAACAGTATTTTGAAATTCAATTTCATTTCTCTTAAATTTCATAGTTCATTAATGACGTTGAACAGGGGTGTCACAGTCAGGCGAAAAGTGAGAAAAACCTGGAATGCAAAATTTGATTTTTTTTTTATTGTTATTTTATTCAGTAATCAGTAACGTAACTAAATTAAAATTGGCTAAGTAAAATGGTCGGAAAACTGACCTTTCTATAAAAGAAACAGTGGGCGTGTCCTGAGGCCCCTTAAAGGTTCAAAACGCTTTAGTCTGCCGCTGCACTAGGATCTGTCTCTGTGCGCAACGAGAGCCTAGTGAGTGACTGCTTTTGCTTCCTGAGCACCAACTAACATGTCTTCCCCCAAGAACGGGAAATCAAGTAAGAAAGAAAGAAAGAAAAGGAAAAGAAACTGTTAAAGGGACGGTGGCCCCAAAGAGAATGTTCATGCATAGGGCCCAGAATTTGGTGCTACTCCCCTGACGTTGGAATCGATAGCTGGGAATCCAGCCTGTTCTCATTTCCAAGGCGTTAAATATCTCCTTTTTATCAGTGATTTTGGCGTCAGACACCAACACCAAAAGGCTCCTTTCGCTGTGGTGTGATACGCCGCCAGACATCATAAGTTTATAACGCCACCAGATGGCGGCAGTTTGAAACACCGGCAGTAAGAACATGAAATAAGAAGCTTGAACGTCCCTGTTGCAGGAGCAAGGGAGGGAGGGAGCGAGGGGAGGTTGATGGGTCCAAAAAGCCACGGACTTTCACCCAGGAGCTCGCTGTTAATTTCCTGTGCCACACCATGATGTTGTTTTCTAACCTAACCACGTGTTTTTGTTGCAAAAGGAAATAAATGTAAAAATTAGGTATTTTATAGAGGTTATGAGTTTATTTTGTAAAAGAGTGTTTGCATCCAGCACGCACTAACTGTGTAAATTCACACAAACGTCATCATAAGATGCAGGAGGACACCTCGCACGTCATGTGTAGACATAAAAGTCCACTGATACATGTGGACCTCGAGGTCCGTCAAACAGCAGCTGTGGGCCTTTAAGTTGTGTCACATGATCTCCAGCAGGTGCAGAAGTTGAGTTCATTTTGAAGTCCAGTTCAGACCCACGATTTGTGACGAGATGATTTGAAACGTGCAACCAGCATCAGATGGACTGTATTCATAATCAGTACGCCACAATAATATAAATAACCAGCGGCAATTCATCAGTCAATGAGAATGTGTGTGTGGGCGGGGCATAAGCACATACAGCCAGCAGCAGCGACCCACCGCCTGACACCGGCACACCGTGAGGACGGACCTGCTGCAGTAAGCCAACACGCCGTCTGTGGTCATTTTGACTTGACCAGCGGACTTCACTACAAGCTGATTGGCTGTTGAAACAGGTGACGTGCTTTGAAACCAGCTGCCGGCCATTTGACCAGCTGAGTGTCAGGTGACACCATCAGTCGGCTTGAGTCGAGCTCAGACCGGCCAGTTCACACCGCTGACACTTTCTCTGAAATGGTTTTGTCTCGTCATGAATCTTTGGCCTGAACTGGTTTAAATACCTTTAAGACTGTTTTTGAAACAGTGGTCAGAAAAAAATGTAAACTTAAAGTCAAAGACAAATGATTCAACTCCATCTGTAGAGGAAGATCATGTGACGTGATTGAAAGCTCCAGAACTGCTTCTAAATGCCACAGTTCTCCTTCCCGTTCAAAGACACTGACATTTATGTCTGAAAAATACTTAATAGTTTAATTTGTTCAGATTTGTTTCACTGTCTTTTGAGAAAATGTATTTGTGAGGTTTCAGAGAGAGACAGAGCTTATTTGTGTAAGAACATCTAAAAACATGATGTGATACGGAGATATGTTTTTGGAAAACAAGGTGTTTTTAATTTTAGATGTTCCTTCAGGTCTCGTCCTGTTTTTGTGGAGGTTAAGTTTCATCTGCGATCTGTCAGCAGACACAAACACTCGGAGCGCTCTGGAAAGATCGCCGTCCCTGAGCCTTAATTACAATCATTTCCTTCTCGCAGACTAAAGCCTCTCTGAGCCCAAAGACTGCTCCCATTCTCCTGCTCTGCGTCCAGATAGCCTCTCAGCCCTCGTGTGTGTGTTTTCACTGTGCGGTCGCAGTAATCAGCTGTGTGCAGGTTCACACTGAGCTCCCTTCAGTCCAAGAGGAAAAAGGTTTGGAGGCTGAAACGCTGCTGCAGTGGCTGGTTTGTGGTTTTATTCTGAGGTGGACGCTCAGTCGGAAAAGCTCTGATTCTTGGCCCAAAGTGAGAAAGCGTCAGTGAGGTTTCTGTCTGGATCAGCTACAGAAACACAGAGGGGATCATTTGTGGTGGAAATGCTCGAGAATATGTTTGTTTTAATTTTCTCTTTTCCTAAATTTAGGTTTTATATTTGATGCAGGATGTTGAAGCCTTTTCACGACAGAGCGTTGAGGATTTAGTCTCTTCTGAAAGAGGTGAGAGGGAGACGAGCTCCCCCCTCTCTCCCCTCTTCCTCCTCCTGGTCTGGGCTGCAGGAGGATCAGGTTTCGTCCTGCCTCTTATTTAAGGCAGCGGAGCTTTTCTGGAGCGGCGGCGTTGATTAAAAGCCATGTGAAGGCGGACTGACCTCAGGGCTGCCAGGGCCGGAGGCGGGGTCTGTCAGGGCAGCTCGACTCGGTAATTAAATTCATCCCCATACCACTGACTCAGAGTGGAGGGGGGGCGGAGGCGGCTGAAGACCAACAGTGTTGCCAGTAGAAACCGCAGCGCACCACCAACCATTTATTATTTAATCCTCTGAGTGTTCAGCAGCAGGATGTTAAAACCTCAAAGACACGAAACCTGAAGTTGGTTTAAACTTCGTATGAAGCAGAGTTTAGTTTGTCTTCATTTTCATTTCTGCAGCAAAACATTTATTCATTTAGTCTGGTGACCTGCAGCTGTGTGTCAGTGTTTCAGCTCCTGTAGAGACTGTTTTTGTCTGCAGGGTTCAGGAAGTACGATGATGTGTAGCGCAGGTTTGTGGCACTCAAGCCCTGTCTGAAGACTTTACCTTCCATTATTTCACAACCCAGTCGCCAGAGAGAATGTTGGTGTAGTACGTTTCTGCAAACCACAGATACGCCACATTTGCACAGTATTATGTAGCAGACACATAAAAATGTGTTTTTTTGGGCACAGATACCACTTGGTTATGATTAGGAAAAGATCATGTTTTAGCTTAACATACCCAGTTTTGGGGGCACAGTTCCAGCAGGATAAGCAGCGATGTCTTGATCAAAAACAGCCACTTTTAGTGCCACTGTCACCGCAGGAAAAACAGAGACAGGTCGCTAAAAACAACCCACGTTTGGAGGCTAAAAAGCCGCTGGAAAACCAACAATGGCTCGCTGAATTGAATCTAGTCTTGTTAAAAAACAAGAGCTTTTTGTGTCACACCTTGGAAGGAAACGCGGTGATATCTTGGTAAAAAATGAGTGCTTTTCATGGTAGTGTATTCTGGCAGAAAACGCAGCAATGCCTTGGTAACAAATAGAACTTTTCATGCCATATCCCGGCAGGAGACACAAGGAGAGGACATATTCATTGAATTTCACAGAAAGTGTTTTGGATTAGAGTCACTAAAGGCCTTTGCACACTGAGTCCGTTTTTTTCGGATGTGTTTCTTTTAATCCGTCTTTCAAAAATAAAAACGTTATGCACAGAAACTTTGCACACTGAGTCCGATGAGTTTTATTGTTCTATATGTTATGAAAATTCGCACTACCTAATGAAATAAAAAGACACACTTCCCTGCTTTGCCTCTGTCCACCCGCAACTGAAGGGGCGGAGCTATCCTCCTCCTCCTCCTCTTCATCATCATCCACCTGAATATTACTATCTGACCTGTTGACAATAGCTTCACTGAGTCCTGGTCAAACGTCTCTAAAGGCTCTGACGGAGGCGAAAAATATTTTAATGGCGGATGAAAGTTACTGACTCAGTGTGCAAATGTAATCGACACAATACGAGGTCTTATTTATTTTTAGATGTGCGATTATTTCGGGCGAAAAAACAGGCTCAGTGTGCGGAGGCCTTGACTGCATCTTTAATGGCTAGATAACATTTTTTAATAAAACAATAAGAAACTTTTTAAAAACTGTTTCTGCAGAGTCACAAAATGTTGATGCTGAATGTCAGTGTGAAACAGCTTTCAGCAGCAGTCATGTTTTGATGCTTGTGTTTGGACATTTTGTGTTAACGTTAAATGAAGATGGTGGTCTGGGTTAAATGTTACACAAGACAGGATGTGTTGACTTCTCTCAAGATTTAACCAAAACCTTGTCGTAATGAATCTGAACCTGAGGACGTGTGGACGAGCTGCATGTGAGGTTTTTATTCATGTTGCACTGGTTTGGTCGTTTATGGACAAAAGGTCATTTGGTTAAAAAGTGAAAGGTTTTTATGATCTTTAATTCAGTTTATTATTTAAATGCAACAGTTTTATGTAACCAAGACGACTGAAAACATGAAACTTGTCTGCCGCTCGATCGGCGTGCACTTGTACCGCTGCAAAGTTCAGCAAACAGCTGAACAGGAAGTAGCTGCTGGGTGTCTAACAGGTGGAGCTTTTCAAATTAACAGACTCTCACTGACTGCAGTCAACCATGAACACACACACACACACACACACACACACACACACACACACACAGAGGCAGCAGCCCTCCATTCATACATCTGAGCAGTTGCTGTGTGTGTGTGTGTTCTCAGGAACAAGTTAGGGGTCAAAGGTCAACCCCTGCCACCTCCCCCCCTCCTTCTCCTCCTCTCACTGATTTACGAGCTCACCCATGGCGGCAGCGGCGGGTGACACTATCACAGGAACGCTCAACACGTGCTGAAAGGTCGGAGGTCACAGCTTGGAGGTCGTGACCCCTATCATCAGGCCGTTTAACCTCTAGGATAAACATCCCCCCCTTTAACAACGCACACACACACACACACACACACACACA
>NC_065515.1:1702454-1745461 GCF_006386435.1 Epinephelus moara
CTTCTTCTTCTTGTGCTTCATCCTCTTCTTCATCTGCTTCTTCGTCTTCTTTTCTTCTTTGTCTTCTGCTTCATCCTCCTCTCCTTCTTATGTTTCTTCTTCTTCTGCTTCATCCTCCTCTTCTTCATCTTCCCTTTTTTCCTCTTCTTCCTCTTCCTCTTCTTCTTGTGCTTCATCCTCTTCTTCATCTGCTTCTTCGTCCTTTACTTCTCTTCTTCTTCTTCTGCTTCTTTCTCCTCTTCTTCGCCTTCTCCTTCTTCCTCTTCTTCCTCTTATTCTCCTCGCTGCTGTTCATCCGTCCTCATGTGGAGCTGTTTAAGGCAAAGCGCCGTGTATAAAAACCACAGACTTCTGTTGTGGTTCCTGAAGTACACACTGTGACCACGGGAACACCCCCAACCCACCACACACACACACACACACACACACACACACACACACACATTGTACCATTCACGGTCAATGAGCTTTGGGCTCATTCATAAAAATGAACACACGGTGGACGCTCTGAGTATCAGCACGTCGACCACAGACGGGAGGAGAACAAACCTTTTTTCTTCTGCAGCAACTGAAACAAACCAAACTAATGAGTGACGACAGAAACACTGAGCATCTGATGGTTTGATTAAAAAGCTCAGTGCTTGTCTATCTGTTTCACTGTGTCCTCTTAAATTAAGTCATATCAACGACTCTGATCAATAATCAGTGCTGATCAATAATCAATAAGCTCTGTACTGACTGTAAAAAATATATCTTATATGAGCAAAACCAACAAAACAATGTAGACGCCTTCAGTGGCTCACACGTGAAAATATAAGCAACTTCACTGTTTTATCCATTTACACTTTAGGCTCTGCACTTCCTGTTGTCACCCAAAGCTTCATGGGAACTGTAGTTTAGACACACAGAACATGAAACTTAGAAAATAAGAGATCAAATCTGTTCATATTATCTTTTTTTCGTACATGATCAGTATATTTCCTGACAGAAGTGCAGCTCAGAAACTCCCACCAACATGGTTCTCGTACCCCTGAAACACTGACAGTCTCCTTTGTCTGTTAATATTCATGTATAGTAATAAGGAAATATAATATCATATGTTTAGTGTGTTGAAAGTGTGAACGTGCAGGCAAAAGAACTCGACTTCAAATATCACAAATCTTCTCTTGCTTTAAAAGCGTCCTGCATCTCGTGCAGTAGCTGTGACGTAGTGTTTGATGATGTTTCTGAGGAGCCAAATGTATCCTGGAAATATTCATAATCATACTTAATAACATACAGCTGAGACATGTGGAGACTGTGTCATGAAGCTGAGCAAAACTAGCTGCAGGTTCAGAGGGTTGAAGCACCACAGTCACTGAATGTAGTGACAGACAAACACATGATCTGATCATCATAAAGGACGTCTGATACAAACAGCAGATTATGTGAAGAGTTTTGGTTGAAATTAACAAGTCGAGTGTTTTCCAGCTCCCAGCATTCAGGTTGGTGTTGTTGGTGTCCCCTCCTCCTCCCCCCCTCTACCTCCTCCCCTCAGCGAAGCAGATATCAGCTGATCCCTCGGCGTGCGGCGTGGTAAAGTCAGGTAATCCGGTTTAAAGTGTATTGTCAACGCTGAGCTCTCCGCGGATTTCCCTGCAAATATTCTAGTTCTGGAACATATTTCTGCTCTCACAGCGACACGAGAGGCTGCCGGAGCCGACTGATCCTGAACACAACACAAATAAACAACACACACACACACACACACACAGCCTCTGTGTTGATTTATGGCGTCTGGACTTGAACTTGGACATTCATAAAAATAAACATTTTGTTTGGTTCTGGAGGAATGAATTTAATTCTGCTCAGCGTTGTGCTGCAGACTGGAGGTCTTCATGGGTCCTCAACATTGCCTTCAAGGAAAACCCACAGAGCCCATCCTGCTGACATTAACTTTCAAAATAAGAGTCTGGAGGACAGTCAGACCTGGTCCAGAACATGGTGGACCTGAACACATCAGAGCAGCCGTACATTTCAGTCAATCTGCTTTTCCCTCTGAGTCTGCCTCAAAATACATTTTCTCAAAGTGCTCCTGACAGAGTAAATAAATACAGATTATTTTTTACTGTACTTTTTTTTACTTTAAAGACACATTCATTTGTTAATCCTGCGTTTATTAAGAATAAAAGGAGTCAAGTTTAAGAAGAAAAAGGAGGAAGAGGAGGACAATCAATGAACTTTACCTCTTTCCCTTTTCTTTCCTCGTCTTGTCTCCTCTTCCCACATTTCTCTTCTTCCGTCCTCCGTCTTCTGATTTCCTTTATTCTTTTATCTTCATCGTTTCTCATTTTCTACTTTTCGTCTCGCACTTTTCTTTGATTTTCGTTGCCCCTTTTTTACTCTTTTTACTTTTAATGCGTCTGCAATGGTTATCGCCGTGTCCGGGGGCATTATGTTTTGGGGTAGTCTGTCTGTCCATCCGCCCGTCTGTTGCCCCATCATCATGATCTCGATTGCCTTGACGGTTTCCTCAATTTGGCACAAACGTCCACACGGACCCAAGGATGAATCATTAGATTTTGGTGGTCAAACATCAAGGATCACAGGAACTGGTGTCGCCCCCTATTGAGCAGTTTCAAAATTGATTTTACACACGTGGTCCAATATAATTATTTAACGTATCCTGAATGTTCTGTAAAACGCGCCCATATTTTGCATTCGTGGCGCTCCCATAGAGGTCGATTTGAATGAAATTTTCAGGAAATGCTGCCAGGACTTTTGTGGACATTTCCTTCCTTCATTTTCCTTCATTGGTTAAAATCTGTCTACGATGTACCTTATTATTAGTGTTAACAAAAACTATGACAAAAATCTTTCCATGATGAAAATGAAACAATGACGAGGTAAAAATAGATGTTGATAATAAAAACTAAGACGGAAGCTAAGTTTCATTTTCGTTGACGAAACATGACGGCAGTGTTCATGGTGGGCCATCAGACATTGGAAGATGAGAGCGGCCGTGCTTGTAATTATCTTCAGATGCAGATGAAGAAGGTTTGTGGGTTGATGGTGTTTGACAGGCAGGTAGGAGGCTCAGTTATCTGTGAGTGTAGCTGTGCTGTAAGTAAACAGTCTGAACTCAGATCAGTTTTCTCTGACAGAGATGAAAGTTTAGTTTGAATCACCAACTCTGTGAGAGGACACCAGTTTAAACCTCCAGACTAACATGTTGCACATGAAGAAACAAGTTATGTTTCTGCTTCTTAACAGTCACATGGATAAGTCAGAGTTTACAATGAACCTGGGGACAAATCCTAGTTGGCTCACATTAGTTATTTGTTGAGAGCATAAATAGAGAGATGTTGAGCTTTTCAAATGATGATCAGTAAGTGTGTGCTCGTAAATCAGCCCTTAAACCTGTCACACACTGCTGGAGACATGACACACACATTATCTTAAACAACCTGTCACCTTGAGTCTGATTTATGATCCATGAGTTAACCTCACTGGATTAGTTTAAAGAGAAAACACAGATAGAAACCGACTAAAACTACTAAGAATAAAAATGACTAAAATGTGACTAAAACTAATCTCAAGACTCAGATTAAATCTAAAATAGCTGTCACAATTGACACTACATCTCATGGGAATTTGCAACATCATGTCTGAGCAAAAAAATAAATAAATTAAATTCACACAAAACCAACAGGATTTCAGCCCTCCAGGTCTGAAGCCCTTAAATTAGAGGAAAAGTGCCATAACAGTAGCAGTTACATCTGAATCTGCCGACTCATTATACTGGGTGCCAGTGTGAAATTGGTTCCCTCCATTCCTTCTTTTAGGGCCAGAAAGGGGCCCCGGACTTGTTTGAAAATATCTTCTCTCCCTGCGACTCCGTTTGTAACACATGTTCGTGAAGTTATTTCTGTCATCAGCTCAGTTTGATCCCTGTGTCCCTTTTTTCTTTTTTATTCTCGTAACTTTTTGTCCTGCATCCTCTTTTCTTCCTCTACGTCTTCCTCTCTCCTCCCAGAAAGATTCCTCTCCTCTGCCCCGCACACTGATCTCTGACACACACACACACACACACACACACAGACTAAAGGTCACACTGACTGTCTCTTTGCGGAGGTCGTCCGACAGGAATGTAGCTGTGTTGCTGCCGGTGATTTGTGCCAGCTGCTGAGAGTCACTGTCTCTGTTGCTAAGGACACCCCCTCCCCCTGATGATGATGATGATGATGATGGTGGTGGTGGTGGTGGTGGTGGGTGGGGTGGCGTGGGGTGGGGTGGGTGGTCCCTAGCAACACAGACCCCTCGCCGGAGCCCCCACGGCAGGCCAGACTCTGCCCATGTCTGTGCCAGCCGTGCCAACAAAATGGAGGCTGGCTCCTGTTCAGTGTTTTGTTCGCGGTGATGCTTCTGAGACCCAAAAACAAAACAGAGAAAAATCAAGCTGTGATTTTTAATTTCTGTGTCGCCTGACAGCAGAAAAAAAGAAGATTTAATCCTTTAATTTAAACAAATGTAACAACAGAGGAGTCTGAGACACGTCAGTACAAGCTCATGTCCAGCAAACAAAGTCGCTGGTCTTTGTTGAACGCTTAAAGGGTCATTACACTCATTTTACACAGTAGTAAGTCAGTTTACGATCAGTGGTCAGTCCTCCTCGAGCTCCAGTGAAAGACACTGTCCAGCTGCACTATGGGAAATGTAGGATATCTGCACGTCTGCTGCACAGAATCTGTTTTTGATCTGTCAAAACTAAACTGATGCAACAATGAATCTGTGTGATGCACCAGTCCAGCTCTAAACTCTGTAGATGATGTAAAAGTTTTTATGATAAAACAGCCTCATATTGAATTTCTCACGTTGCATGCAGGTAACTTGTGTCGTCATATAGAGAAGTGATAAGTGAAATATTTCCCTCTGAAATATAGAACATGAAGTATAGAGCTCAAGTAGCTCAATAAACACTGGTGTCATCTTGTGTCAGAATCTGTTCGAACGATTTCAAACCTTCGTGTCTCCAGAAAGCTCAGACTTTGCATATGTTTGATTTTCATGCTGACATCTCTGTGAACCTGCAGGATTTTCTCACCACAGAAGAAGAATCAGTGCCTAAAATGATGCTCCGCTTCTTCTTCTTCTTCTTCTTATGTCCCGACCTTTCCTGACCTCCGTACAGGACACACTTTAGATTCCTTTCTTTCTGAATCTGTGTGTGTCTCTGTCTGTCTGGGTGTCCGTCCATCTTGAAAGGCTTAGTGAGAGAGTTGTGTGCCAAAAACCCCGCAAACCCTCACACACACACACACACACACACACACACACACCCTCCCATTGTGTGTGAAGCCGTCGGGACGCTGCTGTGTGAAGCGAACGCCGACATGAACCAGGACAGCTGCGAGCGTCTGCAGGGAAAGTCTCCACAGATGGTGGAAGGAGAGAAACTCCAGAGTGCCGTATGGCTGCTGAAAAATAGACGAAGGAGAAGGAGAAGAAGAAGGAGCAGCAGGTCGGCGCGATGACATCATCATGTTGTTGTTCAGCTCCATTTTTTTTTTTTTTTTTTTTAACCGTTTGAGGAGATCGAGGCAGAGAACGTTCTGCATGCTCTCTGGATTCGGAGCTAATTAAGTCTGTTAGCATCCAAACAAAGAAAAAGACATCTTCCTCTCATGTGACGTCGCCCCCTGCTGGCCGGAGTATCAAACATGTCGGGATTTAAAACCTCAATTTTGTTGCAACTGCAAAAGTCAAATCTCGTCAGAAAACTGAGACAGATGTGATACGTTTAAACTGTTCCTATGCAAAAATAAAAAATAAAAAAATATCTTATGTTTTGCAGGTACTCGTCATCAAAAATACACTTAAACGAAGAAAATATGTTTTATTATGTCCTCTAGGTCAACAAATATTATGATTCAAAGACGCTAAACCAGAATAAAGCTTTTTTCTTTAATTTTTCAGGTTTTAAAGTAAAAGAATGAAAAGAAACCAAAGTTTGTCCCTCAGAATAAACGCTTAAACGTTCTTCAATGTATATTAAACGTGTGTGACGGCTGGGTTATGGAGGAGACGTGATATATCTGCGATATGGAGAAAATGTGTCCTTTTGTCTTTAACAAAAGTGGCTCATTAGTTAAAATCTGATTAGAATGATTACTTGATTAATTATACTCTGAATATTCAGCAGTTTTTTAGGGGAAGACTTGGCAGGAGAGGAGAGAGGCAGCTCCGCATGAGGCCGGGACAACCAGATCGCCTCGTTCACCCAAAACAGGAGAAACATTACCAACATCTCACAGCAACATCTGTTTTGTTTTCACCTCCTGAAGTCGAACATCCACAAAGAGACAGTCAGAAAGTCTTTGTAGGTGGAGTGACACGATGGGAGGATGAAGATGAGATTAAGACGGAGGAAGGAGAAGAGGGTTATGTTAAAAAGAGACGGAGAGACAGAGAGGGTCGAGCTCTTTGCATATTTGAGGAAAAACTGTCCGACTCTTTGGCCCCAGTCCAGGAGGTGAAGCACACAAAGAGCTCATTCTGTGGAACCAGGACGCCTTTTCTTTTGTTTTTGTTGTTTGTGTGTGTGTGTGTGTGTGTGTGTGTGTGTGTGTGTGTGTGTGTGTGTGTGTGCAGTCGACACCGTCAGATGTTCATTTTTAATTATTGACAAGTGAAGGATTAGTGGAGGTGGAGGTTGGGGAGCTGATAACTGAATTATTGAACTGTTTCTCTGCAGCGCTGCCCTCGGTCGCTCCGTCTGCGAGCCGACGTGTCGGGGTGGGTTTGGGGGTGTTGGTGTTGGTGGTGGCGTTGGGGTGGGGGGTGTCGGTGGTGAATAAAAGCGAGAGCGGGGATAATGAGGCTGTGGCAGCTCGTCGTGCCAAGCCACAAGGCGCTGGCAGCCCTCGCTGTTTGTCTCCACGGAGCCGGCGTGGACGCTGCTGCTGCGGTCGGGAAGGAAAACTTATAAAAATTATAAGTCAGCGTTGATCCAGGACACATGAGGAGTGTGTGTGTGTGTGTGTGTGTGTGTGTGTGTGTGTGTGTGTATGTGTGTGTGTGTTACAGTTGATCAGATGTATTAACTTTATCTTACTGAGCTCTGTGGACTCTTTAAGCTGCTTTACACCGAGGACAGAATTCCTCCGATACTCAAAACCAACATCTGTTTATTTTGTTATTTAGCGCCAAGAGTTTCATATTTATAGACAAAAATCTGACAAAAGTTCTCAGTGTTTCTGTGGACACACTTTGCAGAGTTCCTTCCTAATTTTAAGATCTTAGTGGACACTAAGTAAAGAAATACTTTAACTTTTAGCAGATTTTTCAGCCAGAATGAGCTCCTAACTTCACCTTTTCTCACCAAAATAAGCTCATGAATGCAGGTTGTTTTCAACGCAGGAAACCCAGCTGTAAATAAGCAATAGACTGTTTTCCCATTGCAGTAGACGAGAGCTGCAGACAAACATGCCTTGTTTCTTTTGTCTGGTGTGTCATGGTCGGAGTTATGAACACTCCATAGAACAGGTTAGTAAACAGTAGAAGGCAGCGTGGAGGCCAGCGCATATGTTGCAGCCATTTCTTCTTTTTTATATCTATGAAGTCGGGTATACACTGTACAAAGTCGGGCTGTTCCAGTCAAAAGGTGACCAACGTGAAAGAGAGGTGGTGAAATCTTTGGTCGTGGCTCAAAAACGTTGGTCCTACATGGCATGAGAGGGATTCAAAGATGGCTGTTGTCACGGTCTTGCGATCAAAGATCTCATCTCACTGTGTGACTGCTGTTACCACCTACACTGCTACTTTAATTTGTTTCCACACGTTTCACTTTTTCCTTCACCGTCCACACAACACAGGTTACCTGAACACAACGTGAGAAGTTCAATGTGTTGCTGTTTTATAGTAAAAACTTCTGTTTATTAGAAGTCATCTTTCATCTCAACGACAAAAAGTTTCAAACATGATCCAAAGACACAGAAGAACACAAACACTGCTAAAAGGTTCACTGGTTGATACAGTGACGGGGATCCTACAATTCCCACAATGCAACTGGATGGAGTCTTTTATTAGAACCTTCCTGTCTGGTCCAAACTCCACACCTTCAGTCTGTAACACACCGTGTGTTTGTTTGAGTCCCCATGACCAGTTACTGAGGTTTGACCTGTGGATGTGGTGGAATGACCCTTTAAAGATTTCTTGAGTTGAGCTGCTCTGAATATTTTTCTGTTCTCTGATCATTCCTGTTGTTTTCTGACGTGTTGATACAACACAGCCACTGTGATGTTGATGCTGCCGCCTCTGTGTGTGTGTGTGTGTGTGTGTGTGTGTGTGTGTGTGTGTGTGTGTGTGTGTGTGTGTGTGTGTGTGCTCGCCCAGGTCGTCAGCTCGTTAGCGGTGTGTGATCGGTGCGTCCGACTCCTCCACAGGCGGCCCCCAGCGGGGGGCTCCGTTTTATTCACACACTTAAAGCAGAAAACTGTTTTCAGAGACGAGACAAAAGCTCCACTTGATTAAGCCGCGAAAGTGTCTGGGAACGTGGGCCCCGGTGACCGAGCTAATTGGTAAAACCTACCCCTCCCTCACCCTCCTCACCTTCCTCACCCCACCCCTGGGGTCTCCCACACTTTAAAAACCGCCACCTTCTTCATTGTTTTTCCTTTCCTCGCTCTCTGTTCTCGCTCTTCTTCTCTTGAGTCGCAGCACAATCTCATTACAGTACAGTCGCTGTGTGAGGAGACACGGCTGTGAATGGTGACGGAGGAGGAGGAGGAGGAGGAGGAGGAGGAGGAGGAGGAGGTGCAGAATCACAAGTTCTTTTTTCTTCTTCTCTGCGAGCCTCAAACTCAGCTGGGAAACAGGAAGTGGTTGGTGAATGGTCAGGTCAAGCTGCAGATTCTGTTCAGTTCTCATGGTGACGTCCAGTTAAACCAGTTACCCCAGACTTTATGTATATATCCTTACACCTGTCACAGAGGCCACTGGCAGTTGAAATGTAACTTCGAAGTCTGCGTCTACACACACACACAAACAAACACACACACACACACACACACACAGGGTTAAGGTGTAGCGCAGGGTCACACATGATCCAACACAGTTAGGAGCTGTTTGAAGGTTCGGTGCTGCCCAGGGGTCGATGTGGCACCTCACTAGCTCCCAGTCCACACTCCATATTTAGTCAGTACGGGGACTTGAACTAAGTCCACATGGATAGACACCTGCTGACCTCTCACTGCACCACACCACCCTGCCCTGGAGCAAGGCACTCCTCCCCCCTCCCCCTCTCTGTCCCCCTCTGTCCCTGTAGGACAAACAAACAGGACTCTGATGATAAGAGCATAGATCGTCCCGCTGACGGACGGGGTTTCCAAAGGATGACAGCAGGGGTCGACCGCTCAATGGCCACACACACACACTCACTCAGGACACTCTCTCTCTCCGCACATATTCCCTCCCCCTCTCTCCCCCCTCCATAACCCGCTCTGCGGCTTCCTGCTAATTAAATTCCTGCGCTGTCCATTAGACGGATAGAGTGAGCGGGACTGCTGACTCAACACAGGTAGGGCAGCTCCTCGCCGTAATGGCTCGGAGAGCTCGAGTGCCCGAGCAATTCATTTGGCCGCCCCGTTTTACACATCCCTGGGTCACCGCAGGCTTTCAAGGGTGCAGAGAGAGAGAGGAAGAGGAGGGAGGGAGAGAGGGAGGGAGGGGGTTATAAGCTAATACCGTCAAAACGCTTTAATTCTAAAACGGACACTCGGCAAGGCTGTGTCCTCTAAAATGTACTGACATGCTCTTTCTATCGGCTCGCTGTCGCTCTGCTGCAGGACGCAACTTATCCACTTCCTGTCTCGTCGTGTGGATATTTGTTGGGTTTCTCCTGAACATTTTTTTACGTCAGTGTCAATAGGACAGTTTCATCCTCGTACCTACATGACAGCATAGGTCATTTTCTTTGCCTCCTGAGGCGACTGATGTGGATGTTTTCTGATCTGTGGTGAGAGTTCAGTGAAGTCGAGGGAAAGGTGGCCGTTAAAAGAAACCTGCACCTCGTCCTTAAAAGGTTTTACAGTGCTGTAACAAGTTGATTTTTTTTTAAGAGTTTGAACAAACATCTGAGGGCTCATTAATGCTCAACGTCAGATTCGGAGACAGACTTTCATTTCCTCTGTATTTGTGCACGTTTTCTGAAAGCTTACAGATGAAAAAGAGCGGTAACCTCTGACATCAAGGAGGCCCTGTAGCGTGGTTCAAGCGAGATGCGGCTGTAGGAGACATTTTAAAAATAGCGTAACAGAACAAATTGTTAATATATTGAAAACAATTCTGTGTAAACGTCAGGATGTTTCTAATGGCCGCACAGACCACCGCCGTCTAAGACACTGCCTCTCTTTAAAGGTACAACATCACGACCTCCTCCCCCGTCACTTCGTTTGTTGTTGTGCAAAACGTTTGACTCTGGCCTCTAGTGCCACCTATGGGCTGTATCTATGACATCACAAAAGACGCATGGAAGTGTGAGGGCAGTGACGTTTACGGGAACTGCCCATTGGTTCGACAGCCCATTGTTCCGACCATATTAAAGTCATTGTTCTGAAGTCCGTTCCGAAATCATCATGATGCCCTGTGGTTAAGGTCTGGTTAGGTTTAGGCACAAAAACCACTTGGTTAGGGTCAGGAAAAGATCATGGTGTGGGTTAAAATGAAAAAGAAAGTGACAAACACATAAGCCGTGAGCCTGCTCCGCCTCAAGCTGGTCGCGGCGCACCATACGCCCGCCGCGAGCCGTTCAGCACCGCGGACAGTCGGACTAATGGGATGTCGAACCAATGACATGGACCCGACGTTTACAACGTTTAAAACAGACGGATCTATTTTCGTGCTTAAAGGCAGAATAAATGATCCTTAAAGCTGTTTTTGCCTCAGTGTTAATGTCAACAAAATACGTATGACACATTTTAATCCACATTTTTTTTCTAATTTAATGAAAACTGAAGTACTCAGTGTTTAACTAATGAAATAAAGTCTAAACTTTTCCTTATTTTTAGTTGAAAACTGTGAACAAAGAAATAAGCAAACACGTTACAGTGTTTGTCTGCTGTCACAGCTGATCTCTGAACAGCTGGACGGCATCGCAGCAGGAAACTGTGGGCCTCACTCAGCAATATCTTCTTAGGTTGATTCGTCATTTTTTTTGTTGAGAAAGGTCCTCAGCAAAGTCAACGTTAGGCTCATGATGTCCTCGTAAGTTGAAAGCGTGTCAGTTGATCCTAATTAGCATAAACACCCCATAAAAGGACGTGAGACTGCAGAGCCGTGTGCACACACAGACACTCAAGAAGAAGAAATAAGTAAAGAATGTCCAAATTAAAGTCTGAACAGGGTGGAGCACCCAAACATTCTGCAGAGAGTGAACGCTGAATGAGCCGTCATATGTAGCAGCATCAAGAGTGGATGTATATATCTTTGTCAGTGCAGTTCACATATGTAACACACGAGGTTTCCTCCTGCATCTGCAGTTGACGTTACGAGACAGCGTGTCAAATCACGCCCGTTAAATGCATTGTGTCTTTCCAAAATTCGTCAGTTGTCACAGTGAATGCATAGTTTCTGCTCGTTAGATGCATGCAGTCTTTTTAAAAAAATAAACATACAGCATCGGTAAAACAACTCGTATTTATGTTTATTTTCCTGTGTAACAAAAGCTCATGGTTAGGATTAGAAAAAAATATCATGGTTTGGCTCTAGGTTCATACAGGAAGTGAACACAGGGCTCCCAGGTGGAAGTCCAGGGTTTGTTGGAACCATCCACACGTAGGTGCTCCAGCTCCTCATATTACGTTGTTAGCAGCAGCGTTTTAAACTGACGCTGTCCAGCGATGCATCATACCGCTGTGAAAGGTTCTGTCCAGCCGCGTTACAAACTGACACTGCCCGGCGTCGAATCATACCGCTGCAAAAGGTGGCTTTTTGCGTCTGTGTCCAACACTGAATCCCTGTCAAAGCGGTGGTATTAAATGACACAAAGAGATGTTTAGGATGCTAAAGATGCGTTCATCAACCTGCAAACCACGATGCATTATGGTAGCACAGTTGTCAGGACCGAGGACAGAGACGAGCACCACGGCGCTCTCTAAGCTGTGCGTGCTCAGAGAGAAGAAGAGAAGGTGAAGGTGGCTTCGTTAAATGTTTCTGTAAGTTATTAGAAACTTCCTCAAAAGACTTCAAAGAAAACATCAGTGAACGTCAGGATCTTTGTGAAAACTGTGCACGTAGTTTTAAGAGAAATGCGTTTGGTGAATGAGTCCCAGTGAGTGGGACAGTCGGTCAGACCGGCACCAGAACTGTAACGATTGCACACAACAGGAACAAAATCCGTCTTCAAACCAAAGCCAGCACCGACTGAGAGGCTGCGAGCTACACCAGCCTTCAGACTGAAGCTTATAGAAACATCAGAGCGCCTCTGAGCTGTAAACACTGCAGAGGAGAAGCTGAAAGAGTTTATGTTTGGTTTATGGAGCATTTAATTAGCTTCAGCTAAGATCTAAACCGATATAGCAGACTGATATCTGTGGGTATCATCCACTCGTCTGATTTACACTGTTTAATGCAGAACTCACCAATAAACTGTGTGTTAACGGGGAGATTTTAAAAGCTTTAAATGACTCGTCCCTAAATCTCTGCAAATATGAACCAAGTGTCTCTTAAATCTCTCAGTTTAATGCTTCAGATTTAACCTGCAGGAGACCCTTAAATATGTTGGTGCATTAAATCCACTCAGGGGTTAAAGTAACATTTATTTAAAGGTAAGTGACGTTTCTTTTGACAAATTCAGTTTATTTCACAGTAATCTTAATAAAACAAGTTTAAGGGATTTTTAAAATCCACTGACGCATGCAGGATTATGTTGCAGTAATACTTTCAGGTTCATAGCACAGATTGTGCTCCATAAGGTGGATTCATGTGGAATAAAACAGGATTTTGAATGTTGTCACGTAGGTGAATCTGCAGCTCGTCTGTCCTGTAACTTCACACCTCCCTCCCTCCCTTCCTCCCGGGGGGTTCGCCCTGTATGCAAGACGCAGCAAGTACTATTTAGGAAGTGACAGCTAATAAACAATGAAGAATTTACGTGAGCGCTGCAGGACAGACAGACAGGAGGACGGATAGAGGGGAGGGGAGGAGCTGCTGAGCATGTTTCTATTCTCATCTCCAAACTGTAACTGTGGCGTCCACTGTTTATTCTGTGGATGATGTCAGGTGACTCTGTGATGGACCGAGAAAAGGCTCAGTGTGACACCGCCATGTTGCACTGCCATGCTCCTACAGTGGCCCAGAGCGGACAAACCAAACACTGGCTGTAGATGGAGACGTTTGTGTGTGTGGCCAGTGTGTTCAGCCTCTTCACACAGGCTGTTGGTCAAACGTGATTGGTCAACATGACTCAAGAACGCCTCAGAATCCAAAATCTTGTTCTGTTGTTTGTGCACAGATTCTGCATCATACACAGATATCTGTTGATATAACGTTCATGTGACGGTACAAATGTTTGTCAGGAGCTGAAGAGGAAGTATGGTGATGTTGGCTGCTGCTTACTTCCTGTTTCATACCAACAATCAACATGGCTTCTTCCAACCGTGACTGTTGTCCTTTTACCCTTACCAAGAAATTTTTATTTTAACCGAGATGACAAAGGTCCCCTTATCTTAACAAACCTTACCTTAACAAAGCAACTAACTTTGAAATGTTTGTGACTGAAAGTCGCCACATGTGGAGCAGAACAGGAGACTCAGGCTCCAATCACACAGAAAGCGTTTCAGCAGCTGGAGGCAACTTTTTTGTGATTGTTTTTGATAAGAACAAAGCTTTTTGCTCGCTGTTTCTGCGCTCTAGGTGCCTGGCATTTTGCCGGAGCGCTCTGAACTCCTCGAGTTGGAAAAAACGTAAACTCAGACTGGAAAAACGCCCCACGTCCTCTGCATTTTTCCCCATTGTCCAATGGGATGATTTGAGAGGCGGGGCTTCTGTGGTGGTCACGACAACAAGTTTACAGTTGGTAAACAATGGAGGAGAAACTGGTGGTAGTGGTTGCTGGATACCCAGAGCTATACGACTTTACAAAGCACAGTTAGCACCATCTCAATAGAAAACAGCAGATAAGTGCAGTACTGTAAACGTCCATGATGGAGGAGAAGCTCCTGGACCAACTGGTGGTACTCCCCATGATCCATGTGAGAATGAACCTTTACACGGCAGTTTGGATGCGTCAGCTGCGTCTGATGATCGCATCACACAAGAGCTTGAATGAACATTCTGTGACACATTTGTGCGTTTATGAGGATTCAATAAATCTCACTCAAATTTGTGAGAATCAGCCTGTCAGACATTTTGATATATTTTGGAACAGTTCAGCAGCAGAGGAGCAGTGTTGAGTCGCTGAGACTTGTGGGTAGTGTAGTTCGATCTTGTGCTTCAGGAGGTTTTCATTTAAAGTTGGTTGTGATAATCTCACCGCAGGTAATCTGCGTGTGTGTGTGTGAGACGTTGGACCGTCAGCAATCGGTTGGCTGTTCGTTTTTTCCCATCAGCCCTTGGGGGGTTCTCGAGCATTGTCCTCCTCTTCCTCCCACCTTCATCCTCGGCCTCCTCTTTTGTGTGGCTGTGAACAAGGAGAGCTCCTTCAACCCCCCCATCCTTAAGAGATACGCTCTTAAATTCCCGCTCCCCCTCCTCGCCCCTCCGACTCGGAACAAACAAGAAATTAGAAAAAACAACAACAACAACATCCCGTCGCCTTCTCGTCTTCGCCTCATTAGCATGTCAATCGCTGCTCAGCCTCTCTGTTCTTCATCTGCTCCCTCCATCGCCCAGCAAGGGGACGGGGGGGGGGGGTCTCCTCTCTCTTCTTCCTCGTCTTCATCACAGTAGTTAAAGTTGGAGAGGGGAGAAGGAAAGGAACAGTGAAGGAAGGGAGTGAGGATGAGGAGATGAGGGAAGGATGAAAAGATGGAAGTAGGAATGGAGGCAGTGTAGGAGGGAAGGAAAGGATGGATGGAAGGAGGCTCTAAGGAAAGGAGGGAAGTAGAGGAAGAAGGAAGAAAGTCAAGATGAATGAAGGGATGAAGGAATGATGTTAGAAATGTGGGATGGAGGAGAGGAAGGAGAGAGGTGAGAAGGACGGGAAGACATTGGGAAAGGAGATAAGGAAGGAATAAAGGAGTGAAGGAGAGAGGGATGAATACACGTAGAGCAGCAGAGGAGTGCAGCTGCCTGCTCATTCCCACACTCTGTCTTCCTGCAGGCTGGTTTGTTCTGGTCCAGACTTCATTCACTTTTCGCCTAATTAACATCTCATCTGCATAACTTGTTGCTGCCCCCCCCGTCCCCCTCCTCCCCCCTCTCTGAAACAATGGCCACCAGACCGAAGAGAGACTTAATCCAGAAAGCCTCTGTGGTGCAGATAAAAGCGATCTGTGCTGTCGAACCACTCGCCTTTCTCCTTGCCAATTAAAACTCCTCTCGGCGGCGGCGGCAGCAGCATCAGCGCCGCTCCCTCGCAGCTCGCGCGTCACGCCATCGTGTGTGAATGATGCCTCGCTCCTTGACCTCACTTTGGAGGTTTTTTTATTTCCACTTTGAGCTTCTCAGTGAAGTTGTTTACCTGCGGTGTCGAGTGATTTGTGGAAATTCGTCTAAAGATCCTGCAGGTTTTGGAGGATCTGTGAGGTCGTGTGAATCTGCAGAAAACGGGAGCAAAGAAACGTTTCTGCTTCCCCTCGATTTAACCCTCCCGTTGATGTTCTGCGGTGGATTTATGATTCAGAACAGCAGCATAGATGTGGTGGTTGTGAGGAAGGTGAGCGGAGGGTCGGTGGAGGTGGAGGTGGGGAGGCAGCGGGGGCGGTGTGGAGGAGGGTTTCCAGGTTGCAGGAGCTCCTGGAGATGTGAGCCAGATGTTGGAGCGCCGGGGTTTGGTTGGCGAGCTGTCACAACCCCTGCCTCGACACACACACACACACACACACACACATAGGCAGGCATGACCGCAGTTCCCGACCGGCCTCAAGGTCAACGCCACAGCTCTCCCTGCCCACACACACACACACACACACACACAGACGTTTCTATCAGCCACAGTTTGAAAGCTCATGTACAGTTCACAGCTGTCTGACACACACCTTTAATAAATGCTGCTGACAGGGAGCCCGGAAACATCTCAGCTGAAGAGACTCAAACTGGAGCAAAAACTGAGATCGTTCAAAGACAAATAACTCATGAAACATGAACGTAAACATATCACGATGAGTTCACATGATGAAATATCCAGTATGACTCTGATCATGATTATTTGTGCAGTAAATCCAACACATCCTCACTGTGACCTCGTCACATGTCCACATTTGGTCATGGACTTTCCACGTCCACATATGACGTCCAAGGTACCCTGGGTGTGTTGGTTGTTGACGTTCTGGGACGCCGTGTCAACTTCAGCCTGTTACATGCATTGTCTGTTTTCAAAATACACTTCTGTTTTCACAGGAAATGTACAGTTTGCATACAGTCTCTTTCAAAATAAAAGCACTACGTCAATAAAACTTCATGACTTGAAGTTTATTCCCTTAAAAAACAAAAGTCCGTGGCTGGGTTTAGGACAAAAGACAAACATGCAGCGCTCAGCGCAGAGTAGACACCCAGCACCTCATCACCCTGCCGGTGTTCATAGCAGAGTGTAAATACGTTGTAAAGAATGAACAAAATACGCCGGCCTCGGGGAAAAAATGCTTTTTGATGAGTCAGAGCTGTCGCTGCAGATGCACTTGTCATCATCTTCTACGTGTTGTTCTTTGTGTGGTTAGGCGTTCTTCTTCTTTTGGTATTTCACAGCAGACTATAACACTTGTAGGCACTCGTATGTGCCGCCCCATCATGTGGCAAAAAAAGTCACATTTTCAGAAGTTTGGCATCAACTTGGTGCCCAAGTTTTGTTTCTCGTAACATCGCTGGTGTGAATTGTCAAGCAGTACATGTAGCATCAGTGCTGAGGGATATGACCTCCAATCAGCATCACGATTAATTGAACATTTTACTTCAATAACGATTGATGAATGATTATTTTATTTTTGTTTTTTGCCCTCATACTTCACTGACAAGATCTGTACTGTAAACATGCTCAGCTATTTAGTCTCTTTCGTTTTTTAACTCGTGCACTGTTCATATTCGGTAACGTGATTGTGATCCAGGTGCTGACACAGGTTGGTGTCACCTTTGGTCGCTGAAACATTTTTTCCGCAGTGTTTGCATTTAATTTCTGTCTGTTCGCTGTCGCCTTCACGGACGCCGACATGTGTCCGAACAACAGACACTGCATTCATCTTGGTACAAGTTGCTCAGTTGGCTCGGTGTTTGAGTTCTCCTCCATTTTGCCTCCAAGTCGCGGACTGGACGGGGCGGAGTCACGTGACTGACTGAGCAGTACATTTTTAAGGGGACAGCACATGAACACACACACACACACACACACACACAGTGGGGAAGGTTTTAACAGAATGTAAAAAAAAAAAGAAACAGACATTCCCGACATGGGCAAGATCACACAGTCAGAGGTTCTGAATGAACATACTAATTTATTAACACATATTAAACATTACAAGCAGCTTATTATGATCCATATATGTGTGTTTATTGTTAGTAGCAGCATTAATTATGACAGCAAAGGAGGAAGTCAAATGATGAAGTATAAAACAGTTTTAGAACGTCACAGAGAAAAGTGTCAGCGGTGTGAACCGGCCGGTCTGAGCTCGACTCAAGCCGGCTGATGGTGTCACCTGACACTGGTTTTAAAGCACGTCACCTGTTTCAACAGCCCATCAGCTTGTAGTGAAGTCTGCAGGTCAAGTTAAAATGACCACAGACGGCGTGTTGTCTTGCTGCAGCAGGTGCTCCGTCCCCGCCGAGCCCTCTCAGTATTTCATAGTAGAAGATTTTGTAGCTTTCCAGCTGAGCTCGACCACACGTCAAAAATCAGTTACTGTATATATGCTATTTAAACCAGTGGTGGAATGTAACTAAGTACATTTACTCAAGTAATGTGTACTTAAGTACAATTTTGAGGTACCTGTACTTCACTGTACTACATTCATAAAATATAATCAACTAATAAATGATGAGCTCCACCTGTACCTGCTGCAGCATTAAAGTGATCAACACATTAATGCAAAATATAATCCAATAATATCAGATATATTCTCCTGTGTAATGAGTACATTGGGAACTCTAAGTATAGTTTTACTCCAGTACCTGTGTGTACTTTTCCTTGTAACAGAGTACTGTGGTTTTACTACTCAAGTAAAAGATTCTTCCTCCGCTGATATGAAGTACTAAGTTGTGCACGTGGCGGTGACGGATCACATGACGCACACTCTTTGCAGATTTTATACTCTGGTAAATAATCAGCTGTGATATAGAAGCCAACAGTCTGACACCAGTAAATCCAGGGTGTCAGGATCTTTAAGCCTCTGTGAGGACACTTTGTTTGACACTTTAAAATCAGTTCTTTTCTGTATGTAATGAAACGACCCCACGTCTCCTCCCCGCAGACGCTCCGGACTGCAGCTCTTTATGTTTTATGTATATTCAATGTTTCCTGACTCAGACGCCTCCGAGCCTCGCTCAAGCTTCCTCTGCAGAGGCAGAGCAGCAGCCCGACTCGCTACAGCTGGTTGTCGATGACAGATAAGATGCAGCGCCGCTACTGCACGTGCTCAGATCGTCCCCGGACTGCTGGGGACGCTGAAAACTGGTTTAAATGTCGGCGGAGGACGAAGAGCTGATTCCGTTTTTATTTCCCAACTAGCTCTCTTCATGGACCCTTTTCTTTCCCTCCTTAACTTTCTAACTCCCTCCCTCCCTCCCTGCACCTCCCTCCTTCTCAGGGGTGATTCAGCATTCAGAGGAGAGAGGAGTTGTTGTGGCAGAGGAGGAGGTGGAGGAGGAGGAGGAGGAGGAGGTGGAGGAGGGAGTCCAGGGGAGAGAAAGTGATATTTCTATTTTGTGGGCTGGTCCTGTGCCGGGCTGAGCTGAAATGACAGACTTAGGGGTGTATTATTACCCCTGTAGCCTCCTCCTCCTCCCTCCATCCCTCCCTCTGCAGTGAGAGGGGAGGAGGAGGAGGAGGGGAGGGGGAGGAGGATAATTTGTGTGGCTGTAGCTGAGCTGCTCTCTCCTGACCTGAGGAATAACTCACAGCGGCGGCGGCGGCCTCAGTTTGTTTTCTGGTGCGTGAGGAGAAACTCCAGCTCCTCTCCTTTTACTGCCCAGTTATTATCCTCCTCCTCCTCCTCCTCCTCCTCCTCCTCCTCCTTCTCCTTATACCTCCTTTTCTCCTCTCTTGTTCTCCTGTCCTCTCTCCTCTTAAGCATGTATATCTGTCCTACGTTTTTATTGTCCTGCTCTCTCTGCTTGTTTCCCCTTTCTGTCTCTTCTCCCTTGTCTCCTCCTCTCTCTCCTTTTCCCACCTGTCTCCTGCTCTCTCCGCTTGTTTCTTCCTCTCCCATTTCCTCCTCTCCTTCCCTCTTCCCTCTCCCCCGTTTCCTGTCCTCCTCTCGTCTCATGCCCTGTCTCTACGTCTCTTCTCTCCTCCGTCCTCGTCTCCGCTCCTCCTCTCTCCTCCCCTGTATCCTCTCTTGTTTTCTCCTCCCGTACTCCCCTTTTTTCTCTCCTTGTTTCCATCTCTTCCTCCCTCTTCTGGCCTTGTCTCCTCTCTGTACTCCTCCCCTTTCCTCCTCTCCTCCTCTCTTTCCTCCCTTGTTTTCTCCTCCTCTCTCCCCCTCTTGTCTCTCCATCTCTACTCTCCTCTTCTCTTTTCTTCTCCCCTGTCTCTGCTCTTGTTTCCTCCTCTCCGTCCCTGTCGCTGCATCTCATCTCTCCTCTTCTGTCCTTGTCTCCACTCCTCCTCACTCCTCTCCGTCTCCTCTCTTGTTTCCTCCTCTCCTCCACTTATTCTTCTCCTTCCTTGTTTTTTCCTCTCCTCTACCTCTCTTGTCTCTCCTCTCATTCCTTGTCTTCACTCCTCTCTCTTCTGTCTCTCCGTCTCTTCTCTCCTTTGCTGTCCTTCTCTCCTCCCCTGTCTCCTCTCTTGTTTCCTCCTCTCTTTTCTTCCTCTCTTCTCTCCTACACTCCACTCCTCCTCTATCCTCCCCTCCTCTCTCCTCCTGTGTCAGCAGCTCTTCTGTTAGCAGTATTCAGGCTCCAAGGGCTTTTGGGGGAGACGGGCTTTAAGATGCCACCAGAGCAATTAGCTGCAGGCTCTATTAAAGCCTCCCCCTCCCTCCCTCCCACCTCCTCCCCCGCCTTACCCCCTTCACTCCCTGCACTTAAATCACACTCTGCCAGCCGTCTTTAAGGTGGTATGACTCCCTCCTCCTCCTCCTCCTCCTCCTCCTCTTCCTCTGTCTGCAGTTTCCTCTCTGCTCCGACTGAAGCAGGACGACGACACGTCACTGATTTCTGATCAGTTTTGATCAGATAAAGTTCGACACTTTGATATTGATCACTAAATGTTATCAAAGGTGCTCTCGTTGGCTGTGTGTGTGTGTGTGTGTGTGTGTGTGTGTGTGTGTGTGTGTGTGTGTGTTGGTGCAGCAGCAGCGTGGTCGCTGCCTGCTGATCAATGAGAACAGACGTGTAATGTGAATTCATGTGTTCAGTTATCAGAGGAGAGTCACAGCATTGATCTGTGTACACACACACATACACACACACTGGGGAGATGCATGGAGGGATGAACTCTACATGAGACACGAGTCAGATAACTGTATTACAGTATTTTATGTGTGAGTCACGGGGACAAAACTAATATCACAGTATCAATATCGTTTTCTCAACGTCACTAAAATATTTACTGGAGTGTTTAAAATCCTGGAAACTACATTTAGACACAACTAATGGACGACAGCAAATATGTTTCAACGACTGGATCACGTTTCATATTAACCCTTTGAGCTCTGCAGTCGTCAACATTAATGTTTTTGCTTATTGTGATGTCACTTCTCGGAGGATCTTCAAATGCTTCACATCCCTAAAATCTCTGCAACCTCAGCTAAAAGCCGCAGGTTTGAAAGGCTTCTGAAAAATCAACAATAAAATAAATACAACATATCAGCCATTTAAAGTTTCATGCGGCTCTCCAAAGCCAAAATAAAAAACACAAGTCCGTTCCCAGTGTTTAAGAAATGATTTGACATGCCCACCCACTTACAGTTCCTTATTTACTGGTTATGGTTAGCATTACTGTACGTCAGCATGGTTTGAATAAGTTGCATCTACTTGTTTTAATCACTCATTTAATCACTCAGCTAACGGCCTGTGTCCGCATTGTGTTCTCTTTATCAGCGCTGGCGTCTTCTTTCATTTATTCTCTATAAAGAACGAGCGTATGCGGCTGCCTGGAGAAAAAGTGCCACGTCCAGCTTCTTTTTTCAGAGTGCTCTGCCTAATTTGTGCGGCTGCTCCGAGCACTTTAAGTTGAGAATATCTGAACTTTTCAGAAAGGCTTCGGTGACGTCATTGCTGCATCTTCAGAATCCATGCGTAGCACATCACATAAAAACACACCACCAGTGCTTTTTAACAAAGCGCTGTGATAACGTGCTCCCCAGCGCCCTGCTGCTGCTTTACTGCTGGAAAAAAAAAAAAACGCTATGTGGACACAGGACTTTAGTGACCCACATCACACACACCTACAATGGAGCGTGACGAAGGTGCAGACTAGCCCGACTCAGGCTAACATGCTACGATAATTAATGTGGACGCATCAGCGGCGACTTCTGCTTTCACTGAGGAACTTTCACCTTCACTGAGGTGTGTTGTGTGTGAGGACGTCATGCTGTTTCTGACAATGATCCCTGATGTGACTCAGTTCAGTGTTTGAAAACTTTAGGAGAGTAACAGGAGAGACAGGCTGATTGGACTGCTTATATTAAAGTTGTGCTTTGAGAAAGAACAAACAGAAAAGTTTAAACACGAAACACAGTAACACGTACCTCTGCTGACATCATATTTCATTTGCAGTGTCGACAGCACTGTTAAACTTTTTAGTTTGTGTTTATTCTGCTGCAGCTCTTGGCTCAGTTTCTGGAAAGATCGCGATCTGGTTCGACACAGAAAAAGTTTGCAGTGACTTGAGACACGACATGTTTATAACATTCAGCTGAAACAACAGTCTTTCTGTAACTTTATTGTCTAAACCACAGACAGACAGGAAATGACATCTTGGAAAGAACTCTGATGACGTTTGTTGATCCTGCTTATTTAGTTTCAGTCATTACTTCAGTTTGCAAAGTTAAGGTTGATATTTTTTCCCATGCAAGCGAATCTACTGTATCTCAACTGTGACCTTTGACCTCTGTATGTTGTTTCCCTCTGTGATTATCTCTCTGGATAATCAGACCAAAACACAACCGTCTCACAGTGATGCTCTGATTTGACCTGCCTTCAGGACATTAATGATTTTCACGCCACCTTTAGCAGAGGAGGCCAATCACTCTGAGTTTCTACGTGTGTGTGTGTGTGTGTGTGTGTGTGTGTGTGTGTTATCATCTCTGTAAACCCTTCGCCCGCCTTCCCGCCTCTCCGCTGCTGAAACCTGATTAATCTTCAACATTGTTTTGTCCCTCCATCTCGTCGTTCCGCTCGCCGGCCCGCCCGGCCAAATGCAATTGAGCCGTATTTTTACAGATTGCCTCGTTGTAAATAAGTTAATTGGGCTCATTAAGCATCCTGAGAGCCGAGCGCTGTGTGTGGAGGACGCTCGCTCAGGCAGGGAGAGGAGAGGAGAGGAGAGGAGAGGAGAGGAGAGGAGAGGAGAAAACTCAGGTCAGGTCGTGACCTCAGAGGGAGGGCGGGTTAAAGAGATGGAGAGATGACACCCTGACAGGTGTGTTTTCACTTAACAGATAACTCAGGTTTTTGTAATGTTTCTGCTCGTGTCTCTTGACCCGTCAGATTTATAATAATTGATATAACTGGCCGCTGAAACTGTCGTGTCTCCACACTCTATCCTAACTGCAGCTGAGGACACAGAGAACATGTCCTCTGTAATGTCTGTGTAATGATGTGAAGATCAGAAACACGTTTTATAAGCCTGATTTCTTTCTTTTTTTTAGACCATGTTTGACAACTTTTATGCTAAAAAGTGAAATAAATTAGATTAAAATGACAGTAATTTACGCGAGAATTACAAAACTCACAGAGAACGTGTTTAGTTAAATAAAATAAAAAAAGACATCCTGTGTTTTTGTTCTTTACATACTGAGGAAGATGTTCAGAGTTTGGTCGGCGGCTTGTTGGGCTGGGCGATGTGGATCAGAGAGCAAACTGTTAATGCAGCCACACTGTGGGAGTATTAGCAGAGCATAATAATCATTACACTCACAACATTATATAATATGCTAATGCACACTGTATAATTCATGCCATGATACATTACAAAGAAGGTAGATTGCTGATTGTAGTGTAAGAGGGGAGGATGAGGAAGGAGAGGAGCCATTCTTCATCGCTAACAGCCCGACAACAACAGAGCGGATCTTCCTCCAAGTTCTCCATTATCCCTAATAATGGCCAATCATCTCCCTCTCTCTCTCTCCCACGGCGTCCCTCCCTTGCTCCACCTCGCCACATGATATTTAATCCGTCATCTTTGTTTTCAGCACACACAGTGCAAGCTGTTGCTGGCAGGGCCTGTTAGAGCGCAGGGCCCATCTGGAGAGCGGACACAGGCTTTTCTTTCTCTCTGTGTGTATTGTTGTCTGTTGTGTGTGTGTGTGTGTTGTTTGTACCGGGGAGTGTAAGCAGCGCGGCGGGCGATACGTTCACCCCCTCCGTCCTCAGCGGGCCTGGTGGGTGCAGCCGCAGGAAGTCGCCAAGAAATAAATCGGCTGTCAGGACTCATCCGAGAGCCGACTGAGAGAAAACCGAGAGGAACATTTTACAAGTACTAAAAGATCATCGCTATAGATGCAGCAAGTCTGAAGTCTCTGGAAGCTGATTTAAATAGAAATGAACTGATAGAAAGACTCAGAAAATGGTCAAAGTATTTATACTTAAACTTGAAAAACTCTTGTGTTCACATTTTAAGCTAAAAGTTAACACTTACTAGTTCCACTTTTCATACAGCAGAACACATTATACTTAAGGACAAGGTGGAAAACTGGGTTTAACTTTCTGACATAGTCCTCAAATGTTTCAAGAGCAGCTAAAACGATCAACCCATTAACAGATTAGTGGATTGATAGAAGATGAAATAATAGTTTGATTTACTTTACACGCTGAATTACCAATAATTATCTGATTAAAAATCCTTTAGATGAGGGTTTGCCTCTCTTTTATCTTTTACATCATGGAAAATCTTTGGATTTTGGACTATGAATTGAACAAAACAGGACATTCTCGGACATTTCATCGAGCTATGGGAAACTTCAGTAGACAAACATTTTATAGATCAAACAAATAATCAAGACAATAATTGACAGATTAATAAATAATAGAAATAATTAATAGTTGAAGCCTTAGTTTCAAGTCCTTTCTCCAGAAGAGGATACCATGTCACTGAGCTAACCAATATGGCATGTGGAGTTCCGCAAGGTTCAGTCTTTGGGGCTCTTGAGTTTTGCTTTTCTGTGCATCTGTTAGACCAAAAAATAATCACAACAGTAAAACCGACTGTCATAATTACGCAGATGACACCCATCTTTCCTCGGTTATTGTCCACATGTGCATAAGTATATCTGAAAACGCAGCTTTTTCTTTGTGTTTTCGCCTTTCATCCACAATTAAACTGTTAGGTTACTGCAAATAAACCTTTTGTTAAACTCCGTCCAGGACAAAGATCCTCAGAAACTCTGTTCTCGGAGGTCGTCGTTTGAGACGTGAGAATGTGCACCGTTATTTCCTTTGTGAGGTCTCACAAATGAGGGACTTCTTACATGTTGACACATAAACATACAGTTACTTTTTCACTGTATTGAGGAACAGTTTAACGGCACCCGGCAGTTTCAGGGGGGAAAGCAGCGGGACAAGGACGAAAGTTAAGGCAGCGAAAATCCGAGTGGAGCAGGTGAAAGTGGTGACGGATGGGTCCAACAAACACAGACTTTCACGTGAGAGAACAGTGTTCACGTCCCGTAAGATTTTAAAGCCAAAACCTGCTCTTTTATCCTAAACCTAGGTGTGTTTGTCGTTGAAGGAAAGAAAACGTCAAATCGCGGTGTTGTACCAACGTAAATTTCCTGTGATAATGGAAGTGTATATTGAAAGAAGACAATGCACGTAACAGGCTGAACTTGACACAGTGTCCCAGAACGTCAACAACCAACACACCCAGGGTACCTTACATGTCGTATGTGGACGTGAAAGGTCCATGACCAAAATGTGACGCGGTCGGAGTGAGGATGAGTTACTTCAGAATACTGTTTGTTTATCCTTACAAAGATGAGTACACCTGAACACATCACACCAGCTCTCAGGTATTTTATGTAAGCAAAGTTCTTGCTCGTCTCAAGACAAGAACTTTGTGTCAAAGTGTAAACAGTATTTTACTGTTCACAGAAAGCAGGATTTAGTTCTTCAGACACTCAGAGCAAATTTTTATGTAGTCAGGTTTATTGAGAGTTTCGACCTCACAGGGTGGAAATACTGTAACTTTAAAAAGGCGTTTACACCTGGAAAACAATGTTTTATCACATAAATGAATTAAAATGCAACAGAGAAAATGCCAAAAATATCTAATATCATAAAAATGTAATTATTATTATTAAATCATTCTCAGTGTTTCTCAGTCTGACTTCTGTTTAATAAGAACTGTCAGTGTTGGTGATCAATGACTCTTTGGTTTCTTTAGATATGAACAGTGAGAATGCAACTAAAACAAGGTGAAATTTTTACTTCCTGAGAAGTGAACGCACCACAGATACGAGGACTGAATGGACGTCACCCCCTCTCCCTCTCCTTCTCTCTCTGTCTATACTCGTTCTCACCTGTAATTAGTCTGATGTGTTAACGGCTGTCATCCTCGTCGTCACGTAAATTAAACGCATGTCTTCACTACCTCCACACACACACACACAGGCACACAGACACACAGAGGTCCAGCGGTGACGGGCAGCTCTGAGCTGATTACGTTTTCAGTTTTTGTCATTATTGATTGAGGAAAAGGAACCGAAGTGATTGCGACTCCATAATCACTTCAGGCTTTCAATTAAAAACCGGCAAAAAAAGCCCACGTCTGTCTGAGAGCCCTTAATCAGTGTGTGTGTGTGTGTGTGTGTGTTTAGCTGGGAACATCTGTGTGTGTGTGTGTGTGTGTGTGTGTGTGTGTGTGTGTGTGTGTAACCTGGCTTTAATTGTCCCTGTAGTCTTCTTCAGCTTCATTACTGCCGTCCTCACCGGTCCAAATTTAAAGCAACACACACACACACACACACACACACACACACGTCTTACCTACTCAGTTTGAGTCTGCCACGTAGTCTTCACAGGTTGTGTGCTTCTCCCTCGGGCTCGATCTTCATCATGGTGTCCCGGTCTTCTAACCACTCAACATAAAGGTGGGCTCTGTGTGTGTGTGTGTGTGTGTGTGTGTGTGTGTGTGTGTGTGTGTGTGTGTGTGTGTGCTCAGAGAAAATCTGAATTATCACAGGAAGTTTTGGATTTACCTGCTGGGGGAGCGACTGTAGGCACAGAACACCTGATGATTGTGGGACTTCACTGGCATATTCAAAATAAGAACCAGAAAAAAAAAAAAAATTTGAACCGGAGGAACTTTTTCACATTTCTAAGAACCCCCATTTTCATTGTGTTTTATCGACTGAATCACAATGTTTGTGTATAATAACTTTTTGGAAGAAAACCCCTGCGTCACGTACGTAAAAACTAATGATGCTGAATAAACGCTGCTTTCATTGGTTAGTTTTTAGCCACCTTTGAAAGTAAGTTGTCATCGCTGTACCTTGCCACCAGACAGTCTTTTCCGACATGAAACTGAAGCCGTTATATCAAAGTCACCAAACACCGAGACACCGAGAAGTTGGTGAACTACTGCAGCCTCAATCGGTTAGTGTGAAAATATTTCAATACATAGTGTATGCTAAACTTGTATTGATTTTTTCAGGTGACTGAGGTCCTGTTTATACGACAACGATTTCAACCGAAAACGGTAAACTTGTGTTTTGGCCGATCGTTTACACGACAGCAGCGTTTTGGGTTCCTGAAAACATAACGTTTTGAAAACGGGTTCCAGAGTGCAATGTTTTGGAAACGGCACCGTCTCCATTGTCATGTAAACTTGCAATATGCAGTTCCGTACATGCTCATTACAGTTCCAGTCACGAGGCATGTGTGAGAAAGTCGACCATCACAACAACAATGGCGGACTCCCGAGCTCTGTTTGTGCTGCTCACCCTGTTGAATTTATGAAAGTGTAGATTTACTGAAGCAACTCCACCTCGTCGTCCGTCCAGACAAACTTTTGTGCAGTTGCCATTTTGTTTATTTTTACATCACCGCTCTGTTGAAGGACACGTGCGCAGGCGCATATTGTTTCATCACAAAGTCACACCGCCACCTACTGGCCTGGCGTGTATATTACAGCGTTTTGGGTCATTTTTGCGGATCCGTGTGCACGGCGATTGTTATCAAATCAGCGTCGTCTGAACACAAAAATGAGAAACAGTTCTGTTTTCAGCGGATTGTTTTGGTGTAAACGTAGCCTAAAATAAACGCAGCAGAAACATCAGATTGGTTCAACCACAGTGTTTGACTTTATATCTTAAAATGTTACAGAAATAAACAAGTTTGCCAGTTTTCCAAATCAGATGAGTGCACGATTTAGTTCATCTAGAAATAACCTGCATATTTTATTCCCCGTTGACCAATTGATTGGTTGATAGAATATCAGTTGACCAAGATTTTCATTGGTTGATCACTAAAGTCTAGTTTGGACCTGATTGAGTGTCAGAGGAGTCATCTCTGAGGGGAAAAGGCCTCGTTAGCGGTCCATGTATTTCCACAGCTGTTTGGTGTGTCGAGGTGGAGGCTCCTGAGCTTATAACAGAAGTTCTTAATTGTTTTTTAAGCAGGAAAAGGCTGTGATTGGTGGAGAACTTCCAGGGCTGTGATTGGTGGAGAGCCAGGAGGCGTTTTTTTTCTGATTCAACCATTTTTGTGGACATAATTTGAGGGCAGTGTGTGTTCGTGTTGTTATGTATTACTTTCAGGCCGTCTGCGTTTGGTCATTAGAGAGAGTTGAACCATGCAGTTACAGACCTGACACACACACACACACACACACACACACACACACAGCTTCATTATGAGGTAATGCCAGGTCTTTGTGAAATGTTTAGATAGCCATGCTTCATTCATCAGGCCCAATCTCACACACACACACACACACACACACACACACACACACACACACACACACACACTGATGACAATATCCTACTATCTGTAAATGTGTGTGTGTGTGTGTGTGTGTGTGTGTGTGTGTGTGTGTGTGTCTGATAGTGCTGGCGCCGTATGAAGTGAGACCCTCCGGCTGCAGCCTCTCCTGCTGGGCTGTGAAACTTTAGAGGCATACGTGACAAAACACACACACACACACACACACACACACACACACACACACACACACTGAGCACATGTTTCCAAGTGCACATATAGGTGGTTACAGTGAGGACACACTCGCACTCAGTAACCTCTGACAGAACATTACTTTTACTGTTACTGTGTCGACCTCTTCCTCTTCTCTACTTTTCCTCTTTTTGTATGTTCCTCTTTTTCTTTTTCTTCTTCCACTCTCCCTCTTCCTCATGCACCTCCTATATGTCCTCCTCCTTCACTTTCTCCTCTCCTTCCATCTCGCTTATTTTTCCTTTTGATTGTCCTCCTCCTCCTCCTCCTCCTTCTTCTCTTGTTTTGATTGTCCTCCTCCTCCTCCTCCTCCTTCTTCTCTTGTTCTTTCTCCTCCTACCTTTCCTTCATCCCCTGTTCCCTTTTACTGCTCTCCTCTTCCTCTTTATTTCCTGGTCTCTTGTCCTCCTCCTCTTCCCCCTCTCTTTCCCTCCTTAGTTCTCTCTCCTTGTCTCTTTCTTCTTCATCTTGTCCCTCTCCTCCTCCTCTCCGCCTGAGGAGTTCAAAGTTCATAACAATTATAAAACAGTGTTTTCCTACATTTCCCAGAATGCCTTTCGACAAACACCAGAGCAGGACTTGCAAATAGTCGGCCAGTTGTTCTACTGAAAGTAGCTCAAAGATATTTTGTTCTCCAGTGGATTGGAAGCTCCTCCTGTTAGCGTGTGTGTGTGTGTGTGTGTGTGTGTGTGTGTGTGTGTGTGTGTGTGTGTGTGTGTGTGTGGGTGCGTGTGTGTGTGAGCCAGGTGTGGCTTGATGCTGATGCAGGTGAAGAGGTCGACCCGGCTGCGTTCAGGTGACAGCAGCAGCTCACCGTCTCCACATCTGCTCTTTAATTATCTGAACTCTGCTGGACGCTGCTGGACGTCCACACCTCACATCAGTCTGTCCAGAGGACACACAACACAACAACACAACAACACACAACATCACACTGCAAGTCGGAGCAGCTGCTGTTGCTTTTCCCTGACTCCTCATTTATTCCCTCTGTGTCCCTGAACTCAGCACATCAGGGGTCTCCTGGATAACTCAAACATACTGTAGGGTTTTGTTGTACTTGGAATCTTGTAAATCAGTTTCTCCCCTCAGTCCAGTTTATATAATGGCTCTAAATACTACATTACCCATGAGCCTCAGTGGCCCACAGACAGGATACCTTCCACAGCTGTGAACTAAAGTTGAGATGAGGAGCAGAAAACTGCAGCGTGGCTGCTGAACTGCTCCAAAGTTATTCTAAAATTAAAAAGTAAATTGATGGAAATTACTGAATTCACCCGACGAGTGTGACTAACGAGCAGCGACGGAGGCAGACTGTGGACGACCTGTATTTTTACAACATAAATAACAGCCAGCATGATCAAGCAAAGGCTGGGTGAACAACATTGAGGCTTACAGATTGAATAAAAGTCACGTCGTACTCGCCACTCTGCTCAAACGCTGTTTTTGTCTAACGCTGATGCTGTTTTCATTCACTAATTTATTCCATCTTTTGCTTTGCTGGTTTTTAAATTCACCGTCAGTTAAACTCAACATTGTTTCAAATGAAAGAAATCGACCAGGGAAGGAGGCGTTGTTCTGCTCGAACATCTTGCTGGAAGGCTTTTAATGTGAAACATGCAAACTGGAAGTGACACTGAAGCTGCTGCTCTGCAGACAAACGTGCTTCATCAGAGAGGACAGTTCATACACAGATCTGACTTAGTTGGACTCATACTGAATGTTTCACTGTGCAGCAGACAGCAGAGGCTCTGGTTTTACTCCCCAGCTTCTCGGTGTGGATGACACAAAACAAACGAGGCTGACGTAATGATGCTCTCTCATTGGCCGGACTCGGTCTCGCAGGACGAAGCCCCGCCTGTTGTGTTTTGGTGTTTTGGTGCTGAGGTCCCTGCTGACCAGGTCTGAGTGCAGAGAGAGAGAGACTGAGCGCTTGTTGACATTCCAGAAGCACTCGCATGATACAGTATGGAGCATCTGAATTAGTGCTCACACACACACACACACACACACACACACACACACACACACATAGTCATAATGCTGAACTCGGGTCCATCGCTGCCCTTCATGGTGCATTGCATTGCAGAGAGGAAGGGAGGTGTGTCCGTGTGTGTGTGTGTGTGTGTGTGTGTGTGTGTGTGTGTGTGTGTGTGTGTGCAGACAGTGCCCTCATAAATAATTCCACTCCATATTGCTTTTAAACGATAGCATCCCACGGCTGGCCCGCCGCGGCGTGCAGCTCGCCCATAAATGATACTGTCAGGGCTAATACACGGCTTCCATTATTAAGGAGGCATGGAGCGGGTGCTGCTGCAGCGCTGCACCCTCCGCCTTCACTCCGCGGTCGGGGCAGCGGCGGCATGGCCAGCCTCTCAGCCTGCAGCCTAAATCAACAGCTGGACAGGCCGGAGCGGATTCTTCCAGAGGCAGCCGGGAGTCTCTGCAGCGCTGCAGAGCAGAGTCAGGGGACGGGGAGAAATCTACCCAGAACCCCCTGCAGAACGCTGGCTGGCTGGCTGGCTGGGTAGATGGATGAGCGTCCGGCTGGCTGCTGAGCTGAGCCCAGCTTTCCCACTGTTCCCCAGAGGAGCTGTGACTCGGCAGAATGTACACAGTCCAAACCCGAGGGAGCAGCGGGGCTGAGAAAGCTGCTGAGACGTGACCGACTGCTCACTACACAATACACTCATACTGTACTCCTGCAGCACTGTGCTACTGTACTCGGCCCAGCAGCGCCTGGCTGCAGGAGTCACGCCATGTGATGCATGACGCACCACAAGTGCACCAGAACTGCACCAGTGTGGGGCTGAGTGCGGCTAACTGGAGGTCTGCACAGGTCCACATATCAAAGACTCCTTCTGGGTCCAAATTATATTCAGTCTATTGGAGTTGATGTGGGTCTGTTTTTATTGCCACAGGTCTCTGGTCTGTGTGTGTCAACACATCTAATAACTGAGCATGTTGGGAATTTAGTAGTCGACACCAACACCAGTTAAATTCCACGATTTGTGATGCCCGATTAAATTTTATGGTAATAAACAAAAACAAAACAATAAATCCCATCCACGTGAACATACACTCATTCATTAAAAACATTCATTCATTTCATTCAGTTTCCGTAACCGCTTATCCTGGTACAGGGTTGTGGGGGGGGTGGAGCCTATCCCAGCTGACATTAGACGACTATCACAGGGCTGACACATAGAGACAGACAACCATTCACACTCACATTCACACCTACGGACAATTTAGAGTCACCAATTAACCTGCATGTCTTTGGACTGTGGGAGGAAGCTGGAGTACCTGGAGGAAACCCACACTGACACAGGGAGAACATGTCGGAGCACCTGGAGGAAACCCACGCTGACACGAACCCACGCTGACACGGGGAGAACATGTCGGAGCACCTGGAGGAAACCCACGCTGACACGGGGAGAACATGCAAACTGGCTGGTGGACTAACCCTCTGCTATTATTAGTCCCTGATGATGCGCCTCAACCACAAACTGCTGGTCCGTGTGAGTTTGTGAGATTTTGTGGGCGGGGAAATATATATTTTAAAGCCTACAGCAGTGATATTAAACTTGTGGCTCATGGGCCAAACCTGGTCCACCTGATAGGGTGACCACTCGCTAATTCACAATTACAATATATCGATTTATGCTGAGAATTTCTTTTTTGTACTGTACATGTCGATAAGATGGCAAAGTGCAGAAAAAAACATTAAAATAGAACTTTTTTAGTTTTTTAAAAAAGAAAAGGTGCCAGGGGAGGACTCTTCAGACCCCCCACAGAGGTCCGGTCTAAGCCCCAAATGTCCTCAAATCCTGGAATGACCCCTGCGTACACCAACCTGTGCAGTCAGCAGCTGTCACTGGATTTGCCTCTCTGCAGAGATGAGTGAGGACACCAAATGCAATTCATTTATTATTTTATGATAAATGTCATTAATGTATGTTTATTAAGTGGCCTCCTGTCATCTTGCAAAAGTGGCTCCTGGGCAAAACACTCGCCTCCACCTTTGCTGTTGTTGTTCAGCACTTGCAGGTGTAAGAGGTGCCGGTTGGTCTTTGTGGTAGCTGTTTGTCCCGCCCCTCCTCCACTGTGATCGGACGTTTGGGTAAAAAGTGACAATGATGAACGCATTACCTGAAGTTGAACTCTCCACGACCAATAAAAATGTGCATGACGCTTAGCGCCTCGTCACACTGCAGGTGTTGTAGCAGAGCGTAAATACATGGTGTTCCTAAAGAATTAACAAAATACAGCGGCTTCGATGAAATGAAGCGGATCTGTCGCGTGTTGCTGTCTTCCGAGTGTTGTTGTTTTGGTGCTGGTAGGCGTTCTTCTTCTTCCTGTGACATTTTGACAGATTAGAGCACTTGCAGGTGTGTTTGCTGCTACATCAGGTCCAGGAGAACTCCATCCATGGTTCCACAACTTTGGCATTGACTTGGTACCAAAGCATCACTTCTGGTGACATCCTTGCTAATAACCAAGTGAATCAAAGCAGACTTGACTGATGTTTGAAATTAGTGTCTCTGGCGTTATATTGACTCTTAGGGTCCGCTGCTCATCATCACGCTGCTGCCAGTGTTGGTGTTCTCTCTGAGTTGGGTCCACTGGATTTGGGATTGGGAGTGGTAAAATTCTCTGGACTGTTTGTGTTTCTTGTGACTGTTTTCAGGTCCTTTTCAGCTTAGGTCTCTGCTTCTTGAAAACTGCTGTGTGCATATTTTGCAGATGTTTTCTACCTGTTCTTTTCAAATCAGGTCCAAAATTTTGGATCTGTGCTAACTGAGGAAAATGTTTTAGGTCTGCACTCCTGAAACAAAACCAAATATGGCAGCCACAAATGGGTTGAAGCTGACTGAGGAGTTCTCTGGTGCCAGAACAGAGTGTGCCTCATTCTGCCTCAATCTGCTGGATACCTAGTTGGCTCTTAACGGTTATATTTTGACTGAAAGAAAATTAAATATCTATTTTTAAAAAAACTGTCAGAACCCAGAACATCATTAGAAACTTGTCTTGTTCAAACTCAAACAAAACTTTGATTACAAGTCCTTGCAGAGTTCACAAACTCCATCAGATGAACATGTGAAAGTCAAACTAATCCTTTCATTTTGCAGAGCTGTAATCTTACAACTAACATCAAACTATCGAGGCTGCTCGAGGTTTTAGGATTCTGCAACAAATCACTGCTGGAGGGAGAAACAGAGCAGCGAGGAAGAATCCTGAGGGAGGAGGAGGAGGATATTTTTAGGAGTCCAGGTCCATCACTGTTACACATACCAGAAGCAACTTCCTGCTTCAGCTTTCAGACCGAAAACTGTCCACAACACCAATTAATCCCTGTGTGCTTTCTTTACTACGTCTTTATGACAACCAGAGGAATGTGAACGCGGAGCAGAGACTCTCCGTCTTCCCTCGAAACAGGAAAACCTAAGAAAGAAGGAAAAGGTGGAAATAAGAATCGAGTGTATGATAAATAAATAAGCTGCTGTAGTGTTTAGAGAGACGAGTGAGAGGAGAGAGAGAGGAGGGAAAAAAAAGAAAAACGTCCGTCCTCAAGAGGCGTGCCCTCCTGCGACCTCCATGCATCGCCGCGGTCCGATTCTCCCCCACAACTGATGCATTAAGGAGCCTCTGTGCTTCATGTGAGCAGAGCCGCGAGCCACGGCGGCTAGCGAACCTCTGCTCTGCACCAGGAAATGCTTTGGGGATCTGTTCACTCTCTCTCTGTGCAGCCGTGGCCCTCGCTCTCCCACGGACTCTGGGAGACGGCTTTTTATCTCCAGTTGCTCGGATAACAACCGCTAAGCTTCCAGCAAGCCAGAAAGGCCCGCTGCTGCCTCCAGTTCACTCTTTTTTTTCCTTTCTTAAAAATACAGACAAGAACTGGAGCAGATCTCTTTGTTTTATTTTTCAGTGTCTTTCCGTCTGTCTTTCTGTCCGTCCGTGTCGTCTCACGGGCTCGCCGTCTGTCTCCATTTAACTTATCTTTTAAAAAAAGAGTAATTCTGGAAAGTCCCTCTTTTTTCAGCTGCTTGTTTAAGTGTCTCTTGAGCAAATATTCGCCCCCTCCTTCCCCTCGAAGCGTTTCAGCTCCTTTGTCCTCTGTATTGCGGTGTGATAAAAGGTTGCACTAGGTGGCCGGGCATTTGATTTCTCCATAAAAACCCGCAGTTCAAAGTAATAAACCCCCCCGCACGCTAACCCCCTCCGCCCGATCCAGCTTCGGCCCCTGCACGCATGTTTGATTGCGAGGATTAGTAAGACAAAAGGCCCAGCGGCAGTTAGTGGCGTCCTAATGAAACACCGCAACAGATAAATGAGCGCGCCGGTGTTTCGCTGCTCCCGAGTGACCGCCCCCCCGCCAGGATTAAGTGGACTCCCCCTGTTTCTTTTGTGCCTTCGTTTCCCAGCAGCACAATCGAGCCCNCGCCACCACTTTCTTTTTTTGTGGTATTTTTTCAGGCCTGTCCCAGTCCTCCCCCTCTGTCCTCCCCCCCGCTCCTCTGTCTCACCTCGGCTCTGTAATTAATTTGGGGAACAGTTTGCCTCCATTCATTCTCTGAGAGGAGTGAAAAGTTAATGGTGTTGGTAAGGTGGGACAGGTGGGGATGTGAACCGGCCCGACAGCTTGATGACAAAATAAATTCAAAATAAATCAGCATGACGGTCGCAGCGTGAGAACTAATAAATAGGTGAGTCCCAAGGCCGTTAACTGCTGCTAAAGTCTGGCCTTAAAGTTTGAGGGGTTTGTACAAATATCTGCTTTCAGCCGTTTATATCTACACAGGGAGCAGGTCCTTGTCTACAGAGATCACCATGTTGCACTGCCGTATTTCTACAGTAGCCCAGAGCGGACAAACCAAACATTGGCTTATTCACGTTTTCACCTTACCGCATCAGCCAAGGGAGTTAGCAGCCCCTGCGTGACGAGAATGTCAAGAAAAAAGTTTTTAATGTGAAACGTCTATATTCAGTGTTTGTTTTGGAGAGGAAGAGTCCTCTGCAGATAATTCGGCTCCTGGTAAAAACCTCCTGAATGTTTGGATCTTAAGTTATCAGAGAAAGAAGGTGAGCTCACATTAGCAGGTGCTGGGCTAACAGCCCATCCTCGAAATGCCAAACAGCATCAGAGCAACACCAATTTGTAACGTGGAGAGGAAGAAACTGGCAATGTTTTGGTTTAAAATACCTGCTTTTGGTGGCAAAATCTGCAGCAATGTCACGGTAAGAAACAGCCGCTTTTTGCGCCACTTTCTCGGCTGGAAAAACAGCGATGACTCTCTAAAACACAACCGGTGTTGCTGTTTGTCGGTCTCGAACAGTAGTCCGCAGCTTGGCAGGCGTCTCTCCCAGGTCGAGTTATTTTGTTAGCTTGGTGTTTTGAAGCCAGAAGTGACCACATTCGGACGATGTGTATAGTCAGACATAAAAGTCCGCGGACAAACGTGTTGGTTCCCCTGTAATGTCTAGAAATGTATTTCTCGCAACAAGGTAGGATGAAAGAAAGAGAAAGTGACTTAGGCAGCAGCCACAAAGTCACATGTGCATATAGAGTTTGATATTTTTACATTATTTAAGGTTTTCAACCAAACACATGAATGATGAAATATATTTGCAGGATGACTTCTTATCGCTGTCAGAAGGTAAAAATACTGTAAATCCTCAGTGCTACAACATAAACCTGTAATAAAATACAGCTCTCTCAAACTGAAACTAGATGTTACTGTAAATTTGATTTCCTGAATTCTAATATCACCATCACTTTGTGATTAACTATTCATTTCATAATTTAGACATTTTAATTTAATAATTCTCTTTTAAAAGTCAGAAGTTTCTGCGGGCGTGCAGCTGATCTTCAGTCTGTGGTTGACGGTATCTGCGGTGATGCTTTTGAGGTTTGCGTGTTTGCAGTTCACTCAGTTTATTTGTTTTGCAGTTTGTGCTTCTGTTTGTGGATAATGCCTTTAACCCACCGCACACACGCACGCACGCACGCACGCGTGTCACAGGCCCTGAGGGGGAGATGGTGGTATCGATAGAAATGAGGCATGCTGGGAGTTGAGCATGGAGGTCAGTGTGCCAGCAGGGTCTGACTGAGCGACCTACATACCACAGCGCCTGGTCACACCACTCACCTAAAGTGACCCTCGCCTCCTGTAACCTCTGCTTCCACAACACTTTACTTTCAAAAATATTTTGCTGCCTCCTCTGATTCCTTTTGTTTCTGTGTCTTTGCTCTGTCTCATCACTCATTCACTCTTTCATGTTGGTTGTCATATCTTCTTGCTTATTTAACCGATGAATAGGAAACATCTGATGAGACGAGGTAGTTGGACGGTTATGGTGCTTGTAAAGTTTGGTGAAATGGTGACAGCTGAAGTGTAAACTGAGGCCTTGAGGATGTCACTCTGACTGTCAGCCATCTTCAGTGTCTAAAATGTTTACATTGAGTTGTGAGCTCTATTTCGTCCACAAATTTCTTGATTTGAATCCCTTTTGAAACATCAGGGACTTGTTAAATGAAGAACTCGTATTCGTCCTATCTTACCCCACCATATTAGCTCTGCTTGTTAAAACCCTTCAGTTCAGGACTCTTGGAACTTCGGTGCTATCAAGCCAACCAGCTCACGTTACTTACTACCAGTTTATCAAGGAACCATTGTAATCGAGGATATGTCCTCAACGAAGGGCGTCGCATAAAGCACAACTTTGATTACCTTTGAACTTTGAACAGTATGCTCGACTCCTCACTTGTGGTTGTCTTCTCCATCCTCTCTTTCCTCGAAAATTCTCTGAAGGAAGGACTCGGTTCTTGGTAGAATTCAAAGGATTCTTGACGTTGGAATTGTCCTTCTGCGGGATTAGATGATGTAGCCTCCTCCAGCCATTTAATGATCCTTCCTTGACTTTGAGAAGCACCACGTGTGTCCTGCTCCTTTCAAGGAGAGGTGGCAGGGCCCTCTCCATATCTGTGCCCAGGGGCCCGTTGTCTCATGATCCGCCCATGCTTCAATCTCTGTGACTTTGGAGATGTGTTTCAGATCCATTGAGAATTTTTTGTTCTTTAAGGGACTTGTTTCCATTATTTGGGTCATTTTTCTGTCCCATCCAGGACTTGCATTGATGTCTTTAATAATTAAAGCAAAAGTTGTTGACTCCGTCTCAAACATCAGAGTCTACATGTCAGTTTACGTCTTTGTGTTTGAGTGAGTCTTTTGCAACTTGCTGGTCGTTGTGTGGCCGTCCTTATCAACCTCCATGGGGACATAACACCATCTCCTCCACTTTCCACTCCTCCCCTCTCCCCCTTTTGCCCTCCTTTCATCTTTCTCTCCCTCTCAGTCTTACACTCTTCCTCCTTTCTTTAAGTTAAACTCTGATCAGAACAGGCCTGATCAGCGGCAACGCCCTCGTCACTCTTCGTCATTATCGCCGCAATCTGACTTCGTCATACTCAATTCCAGCAGCCAAATAAGCATGTCTGTGGCGGTTCGGGTTTAATCTCCCCCCACTGCTTATCTCACATACTTGTAGGAAGAGAGGCAGAGAGAGGAGGAGGAGGAGGAGGAGGAGGAGGAGGAGGAGGAGGGAGCAGAAAGTATCAGAGCAACATAATACCGTCTTTGTTGGGGCGATGTGGAAAATGATCGTCCCATTGCGAAGCGTCTGTACAGCTCGATCATATCTGCAACTGTACTATATCTGTGTGTCTGTCTGGTTGTCTGGCTGGTTGACAGACTGACTTTCTGCCTGTCTGTCTGACTCTCTGTCTGTCTGACTGACTGTATTTGTGGCCGCCGGGCTTCTGTTCTCTCCCCTTTCTGCCTTTTTCCTCCTCTTTTTCTTCATTCCTGCAGTCTAAACGAAGCAGCAGCAGCAGTCCTCTGGGGCATAACGAGGCAGGGTGGGGTGGGACGGGAGGGGTGCAGGGGAGGGGGGNAGGCCTGTCTGCTTCCTCTGGAAAGAAAAAGGAGTGGTGGAAAAAGAAACACAGATACTGTACTTACACTTCACATCAGTTCCTCCTGGTCATGTTAAAAAAAAGTGAAGTAAAACTCTCAACCTTCCCTGATTTTCACACGTCTGTTCACAGTCAGTTCAGGACAGTTTATCTGAGCTCTGCAGTGGACCCCAGCGGACACTGGACTGCAGTATATTAGGAGTGCAACAGCCTACAGGTAACAACACAAAAAACCACCATGTGGGTGTAAACAAAAGGCCTGAACTGCTGCTCATGTTCAGACCTCTCCTTATACGTCTTAGAATAAAGTTACAGTCATCTTTGTGTGGATGACAGTTTACTCAAACTTTTCCCGATAAACCATCAAAGTTCAGTGTGTCTTCTGGGTTTCTGCAGTCGTTCAACCATCAGTACAAATCACAGGTGCAGACTTGACTCGAGTCAGGCTCGAACCACAGAAATATGGACGTGAAGACTCACTGACTTGGACTGTTGTTAACCTTCACCCCTCGAATACTTGACTCAGGACTTCAGAGCAAAAACATTCAAGTCCCAAATCGCTCCACACCTTCATCATTAAGACTCGGATCAGGCAGACAACATTTCAGCAGGTTGTCTTTCCTTGTCGAAGTCTTTCCTGATCAGACAGAGCGCTTTTTGCATCTTGCTGCTGCTGAATCGTCTGTCCATAGCTTAGCCGCTCCTTTGCTGTGAAGTCGTCTAGCGTAGCCGGACTCCATAGCGTTGTGTCAGTGTTTCAGAAAGATCTGGAATCACCGATTATGTCGCTGCTATGGGGGAGAAAAACGCTCTGTTTTGTTTGTATTCCTTCAACCAATCACAGTCAGTCGGAGCTAAGCCCAGGATGCAGAGACGGTGCTCTTGCAAAATAGCGTCGGGAGTTAACTTGTTTTGGTGGAACATTTGCACGTGAGGAGGCGAGCGCTGTCATTAAAATGGCTGTGCAAAAGAATATGCCACAAAAACAGTAATGATTCAACTTTTAGTGGTAAAAAAGATACTCTTGACAAACAAAGGACTCAAAACGTTGGCATTATCAATAAATTCTGACGCTGAGCAAGAGCAGTGTGCGGGATCCTCTTTTCAAGACTGAAGTGATAAAACAGTCTAGAGCCCGAGAGGTGAAGTCTGACTGTACTTTAGCTTTAGAGGAACTCACTGGACCCGCTGAAACCACAGATGATCTGCTGGCTGTATGTGACTCTGTCAGAACATTATTAGGACGATATGACAGAAGTGTGTGAAGGGGAACAGTTAGTGAAGTCAGAGTCACTGGAGCTGCTGCTATCAGAGTTTAAAGATGTGACGAATCAACTCCGACTGTCAGAAAACTGATTAACATCGAGCACAAAAGTCCTGTGGGATGGAGTCTGGGCTTTTCTGAGCTGCGTTCACAAGTTTTTTGTTGTTGTTGTTGTAGAGCTTTATAACAGGCCTGACTGACTGTATGATCGTGTAGGTAGCTCGAAGGTTGTTTTTGTTTCCTGTAGTGAAGCGGATTTGGAAATGGCAACACGCAGATGGTGGGTTTATAGCTGCAGTCTACTTCCTGTGAGTCAGACTAGCTGTAAAGTAAACTCGCAGATCTGTTCCTTAAAATCTGCCTTGAAAAAAATGGACAGGCTGAGGGCACCTGCTCTGGATCTCATAAGGAGTGAGAGGCTGTTCACAAATAGAACGCTGGACACAGGTCTGTGTGGGGACATGAGAGAAGAGAACTCACAGGGAGAATCACCCGCTGGTCCAGGAGTTTTGCCTGGATGGTGGTTGGTTTGAAACTCATTTTAGGATGAGTTTGGGACAGATTGACTCAAAAATGCCAGAGTGGAAAAACAAAAGATCACAAAAGATCGCCCCAGGCTGTGAGGACGCACTCTGTCTGATCACGGCAGCTGTTTACTTTTTGACGTGTGTATGTTTTAGATTTGCACCTTATTCATAATTTTATAGTTTATATTTTGTTCTATTTGCACTTAATGTATTCAAACTGTTTCCCACTTTGTTCTGCAGCTGCTGCACAACAGTTTCCCTTGGGATACATAAATAGTTACTGGCTCGGTGCATTGAATGGTCTCAGATTTGTAAAAAGAACACAACAGATTTTTTTGACGAACTTTGAGTTTGCTTATGAAGACTTGGACTTTGTTCAGGCCTCGACACTTGATTTTAGACTTCCTTTGAGTGTCCTGACTTTCCCCAACAACTCTGCTGCAAACAATTAAACACTGAGCTGAAGTCCAGAACAAGTTCAGGACAGAAGTTAAGTACGAGTCCCACAGAGCATTGCTGTGGAAAAGAAGAGCTTCAGATGATGATGTTGCTGTGCAGGGGAGATGGAGGTTGGATCAGTTTGGAGCAACTCAGTAGCGGTGGTGCAGTGTTTGATGAAGTGTCATAAACTCCGATTATGACCTGAGGACTGTTAAATGTGGTGTGTGAAGGACCTGAGTTTGAAACCAGACGTGTGTGAGTCATGTGACTTTTATTTACAAGTGCTTGTTGTCTTCGGTCAGTCTGAACCAAAATGAGCCAAATAAAGTTTTCCATCCTGGTTCAGACTAAAAACTGAGAAGTGTTCAGGAAAGCCAGGAGGAGGAGGAGGAGGAGGAGGAGGAGAGATGGACGAAGTAAAGTTTTATCTCTGAGAGTAAACAGCAGACTGGGAGGAATTTGAGAGCTCGTGTCTGTTCAGTGTCCAGATTAATCCCAGTCTGCCCAGTCGACCCCTCCAGCCACCGCCACAGTCTGCAGTCTGAACTTTAGCCTCCGTGAATCTGATGCATTTTATCATCAAGCTTTATTTGTTTAAGGATGAGTTACCAAAAAAACAACAACCCTGCGTGTCATTCAGTCTGTGAGAAAAGTGAAGATCTGCTGTTAAACTGGAGCTGAAGCTGCTGTGTGTGTGTGTGTGTGTGTGTGTGTGTGTGTGTGTGTGTGTGTGTGTGTGTGTGTGTGTGTGTGTGTGTGTGTGAGAGAGAGTGTGTGTGTGTGTGTGTTCGGTTCTGGTTTGTGAGGTTAAAAATAGCAGCAGCCTGTTGATAAGCTCTCAGCCGTCCAGCATAGAGTTCAGTCCCATAATGCTCTGCAGCGGAGCAACACCCCCCCGACCCCAATCTGTCCAAACCCCCCAATCACAGACACACACACACACACACACACACACACACACACACACACACACACTCCACCCCAACCTGAACTGATTACAGTCTAAACCTTGGACTCTTGGACCAAACTGCGCACACTGCTGCAGACGTACACATCCACACAGATAAACTAACAGGAGGAAATACTGACTTTGTTGGGGACTACTTTCAGCGGCGGATTAATTCACATTCAAGTATTTGTGTCAACAGGACGGTGTGTGTGGGACTAACACACGCCTAAATAAACTACACTGTGTGTTGATGGTGATGAAGGAACAACAACCCAGTGACACAGTGAAGCGCACTGATGTTGCACATACATGCCCAACTTGTCGAATCTTTATTTATTTATTTTTTTTGGTCAATTTATTGAACGTGTTAAAATAATACAAACACAAAATAAGACTTTATCAGCAATAAAAGCAAACGCTCAGAGGCGTCCTGTGTCGGTGTGATACTCACTGGGCTGGCGGGAGAGGTGGCGGATGGGTCAAACAAAGTTGGGACTGTCATCCTGGAGCCCACTGTGTGTTTCCTGTGTGAAACCAAAAGTCAGTTGTCAGTTATTTTAATAATAATGTTGTGAGAAGCATGTGTAGCATGCTACGCTGGTGACATCACATGGTGTATGTAACATTTTGTCGGAGCAACAGTGGCTTAGAGGTAGAGCGGGTATGAAGATCGTCGGTTTGATCCCCGGCTCCTCCAGTCTGCATGTCGAAGTATCTTTGGGGAGATACTGAACCCTAAATTGCTCCTGATGACTGTTCAGTCTGTGTGTGAGCGTGTGAATGGTTACTGAGTAGCAAGTGACACCACGTATATTAGCCTCGGGCACCAGTGTGTGAATGTGACATGTAGGGTAAAAACACTTTGAGTCGTCAGAAGACATTACATAACAACGGTACTTATATTAAACTTAACCAGATGTTATTTTTTAAACCTAACCACTTAGGTGACTTTTGTTGCCTTAACCGACATCAAAGAACTAGCAGCAATGAAAGCCAACTGTTGCGTCGTCTACATCGCCTCACGTCGCCCTGTGTCAGTTGCATTTGAACACACTACACGGACTACATCCGACGGCCAAGTAGCACGTACGTTCTGCGCCTGCGTGAGAGAGAGCGGAGTGAGAGAGTGGTACATCCTGTCAGCCGAGGGGTTTCCTATCTGTGCAG